>NC_064289.1:31972281-32007754 GCF_019186545.1 Solanum stenotomum | reverse complement strand
ATCCCAACATTTCTAGTCAGTTTAGAGGCTTATTTCAGACATAGTTAGATTCAGCTTAGTGTTTTGAGTTTGATATTTCTTTTGTATTAAACTCTCAGATTTGATATATTCAGTTATAGTATATGGGTATTCCCCATCTTTTCATATTTATTTATGATTTAGCTTCCGCATCAGTTTATTATCTTTAGTATGCTCATGATCATGCCAGCAGGGTTAGCTTGGGATCATTTGTGGTCCTAGGTCCCGTGTCCGCGTCTCGGGGGTAGCTCGGGGCATGACAAACTTTGTATCAGAGCATTAGGTTTAAGTGTCCTAGGATGTCTGAAAAGCCCACTAAGTAGAGTCCTTTTTCATGGGTGTGAAGTGCACCACATCTAATGAGGGGGAGGCTACAAAGTGATTTTAGGAAAACTTCACTTTCTTGTTACTCTTATCATGCGTAAGGTATGATCTAATTCCTTTCTAACTCGACGTTCTACGTTTCAGTGATCATGCCTCCTCATAGAGCTTATGCCAGGAATGCGAATGCCAGGAATGCTAATGCTGTTCCTCCAGTTCCAGATCAGGAAGTCTCAAATGTTGAATTCAGGAATGCCATTCAGATGTTGGCTCAGAGTGTCGCTAACCAGAACAATCAGCGGGTTCAAGCTCCTGTGAATGCAAATGGTGGATCAGCAGCAGCAAGGGTCTGTGAGTTTGTTAGGATGAATCCTCCAGAGTTCTTAGGATCGCAGACTGGTGAAGATCTCCAGAATTTCTTGGATGAGATCAAGAAGATCTTTGAGGTGATGCAGGTCACTGGGAATGATCGGGTTGAGTTAGCATCTTACCAACTTAAGGATGTAGCTCATGTCTAGTATATTCAGTGGAAGGAGAACAAGGGTACAGATGATGCTCCTATTACTTGGGAATGTTTCAGCGAAACCTTTCTAGACAGGTTTTTCCCCATAGAGTTGAGAGAAACAAAGGCCCAGGAATTTATGAACATAAGGCAAGGTAACATGACTGTCCAAGAGTATGGGCTCAAGTTTAACCAACTCTCCAGATATGCTCCTCACATGGTTGNTTGAGAGAAGCAAAGGCCCACGAATTTATGAACATAAGGCAAGGTAACATGACTGTCCAAGAGTATGGGCTCAAGTTTAACCAACTCTCCAGATATGCTCCTCACATGGTTGTTGATTCCAGGGCTCAGATGAATAAGTTTTTGTATGGAGTGTCAGACTTAGTGAAAACAGAGTGCAGGAGTGCTATGTTGTTGGGAGACATGAACATCTCTAGGCTCATGACTCATGCTCAGTAGGTTGAGGGTGATAAGCTTAGGGAACAGGCTAAAGAGACTAAGAAAACAAGAACAGGTAACTATGAGTATTCCCAACAGAAATCGGGTGGTGGAAACCGCTTGCATTTTCAGCAGAAGTCTTAGACTCCAGCCCCTTCATCAGCTAGTGTTCCATCCCCCAGGTTCCGTAATGATCAGAAAGGTAGGGCGTCAGGCTCTAAGTCTCAAGGTAGTGTTTCAAGCACCAAAACCTACCCAACTTGCCCAAAATGTAGTAAGAACCATCCGGGCGAGTGCCTTGCAGGTAAGGAAGGATGTTTTGGGTGTGGTTAGTCTGGTCATAGATTGAAGGACTGTCCTTCTAGACAGGGTCAAAGAGGAAATAATGGTAGAGCTCAGTCTATAACTTCAGCAGCACCAGCAGGTCGCCCAACTCAGCAGGGTAACTCTTTTGGTACTGGTGGCGGACAATGCCAAAACAGACTTTATGCTCTTCAGGCTCGTCAAGATCAGGAAGATTCTCCTGATGTAGCCACTGGTATGTTATGAGTCTTTGATATTGATGTTTATGCATTGTTAGATCCAGGGGCTACTTTGTCTTTTGTAACTCCTTATGTAGCAGTCCAATTCAATGTTAGCTCAAAAACTCTTTCAGAACCCTTCTCAGTCTCTACTCCAGTCGGTGACCCAGTTATAGCTAGACGGGTATACAGAAATTGCCCTGTCATAGTCTCTCAGAAAGTCACCTCAGCAGATCTTGGAGAGTTAGAAATGGTAGACTTCGATGTCATTCTAGGCATAGATTGGTTACATTCATGTTATGCCTCAGTTGATTGTAGAATTAGGATTGTTCGTTTTCAGTTTCCAGACGAACCAAACTTAGAATGGAAGGGTAGTAGCTTAGCGCCTATGGGTCGATTCATTTCTTACCTTAAGGCTAGAAAGATGATCTCTAAGGGTTATCTCTATCATCTAGTTCGGGTTAAGGATTCTAGTTTCGAATCCCCAACTCTCGAGTCAGTTCCTGTAGTCAGTGAGTTTCCAGAAGTGTTCTCAGAAGATCTTCTCGGAGTTCCTCCCGTAAGGGAAATCAACTTTGGAATAGATCTCCTTCCAGATACCCGACATATCTCTATCCCTCCTTACATAGTGGCTCCAGTTGAGCTTAAGGAATTGAAAGAGCAATTGAAAGACCTTCTAGATAAGGGCTTCATCAAACCCAGTATTTCGCCATGGGGTGCACCAGTGTTGTTCGTGAAGAAGAAAGATGGTTCTCTCAGGATGTGTATTGACTATAGGTAGTTGAACAAAGTCACAATCAAGAATAAGCATCCTATCCCCAGGATTGATGACTTGTTTGACCAACTTCAGGGTGAGTCATTTCTCAAAGATAGACCTCAGATCAGGTTATCATTAGCTTAGAGTCAGAGATAGTGACATTCCGAAGACAGCCTTCAGAACTCGGTATGGTCATTACGAATTTGTAGTTATGTCATTTGGACTAACCAATGCTCCTGCAGCTTTCATGGATTTGATGAACATAGTGTTCAAACAGTACTTGGACTTGTTCAGTATCGTCTTTATTGATGATATCCTCATTTACTCTAGGAATGAGGAAGAACATGCATGTCATTTGAGAGTTGTTCTGCAAACTCTCAAAGATCACCAGTTATTTGCAAAATTTAACAAGTGTGAGTTTTGGTTACAATCAATTGCCTTCCTTGGGCATATTGTGTCTAGTGAAGGAATTTGAGTAGATTCCCAGAAGATAGAAGCAGTGAAACAATGGCCCAGACCTACCTCTGCTACAAATATCAGAAGTTTCTTAGGTCTAGCAGGTTATTGCAGAAGGTTTGTGGAAGGATTTTCACCCATAGCCTTACCATTGACTAGGTTGACTCAGAAAAAGGTTAAGTTCCAATGGTCAGATGATTGTGAGAAAAGCTTTGCAGAACTGAAAACTAGGTTGACTACAGCTCCTGTCTTGACCCTACCAGAGGGTTCAAATGGTTATGTGATCTATTGTGATACATCCAGAGTCGGCCTAGGTTGTGTGTTGATGCAACGAGGTAATGCTATAGCTTATGCTTCTAGACAGCTTAAGGTGCATGAGAAGAATTATCTGACTCATGACCTCGAGCTTGCATCAGTGGTATTTGCACTCAAGAATTGGAGACACTACTTGTATGGTGTTCATGTAGATGTGTTCACAGACCATAAGAGCCTTCAGTATGTGTTCACCCAGAAAGAGTTGAATCTTCGCCAGAGAAGATGGCTTGAGTTCCTCAAAGATTATGATATGAGTGTGCATTACCATCCGGGTAAGGCGAATGTAGTAGCAGATGCTCTTAGCAGATTATCCATGGGTAGTGTAGCACATGTTGAGGAAGAAAGAAAAGAGCTAGCAAAGGATGTTCACAGACTTGTTCGCCTAGGAGTTCGTCTTATGAGCATATTAGATGGTGGTGTAACGGTTCAGAATGGAGCAGAATCTTCTTTAGTAGTAGAAGTTAAGGAAAAGCAAGACAGTGATCCAATATTGCTAGAGCTTAAGGGTGCAGTCCAGAAGCAGACAGTGGAACCTCCAAGGGAAAGATGGTGTGCATCGCTATCAGGGTCGATTATATGTTCCTAATGTCGGTGAGTTGAGACAACATATTCTTGCAGAGACCCATAACTCCAGATATTCTATTCATCCAGGTGCCACTAAGATGTACCGTGATCTGCGGGAAGTCTATTGGTGGAATGGTATGAAAAGAGATATAGCAGATTTTGTGGCTAAGTGCCCCAATTGCCAGCAAGTCAAGGTAGAACATCAAAAACCAGGAGGTATGACTCAAGAGATTGACATTCCTACTTGGAAGTGGGAAGTGATCAACATGGACTTCATCACAGGTTTACCTCGTACTCGTAGACAACATGACTCCATTTGGGTGATTGCTGATAGGGCTACTAAGTCTTCTCGCTTTTTGGCAGTCAGGACTACATATTCGGCGGATGATTACGTCAAGCTTTACATTAATGAGATTGTGAAGTTGCACGGGGTTCCTTTGTCTATCATCTCAGATAGAGGTCCTCAGTTTACCTCTCATTTCTGGAAGTCATTTCAAAAGGGTCTTGGTACTCAGGTTAACCTTAACACAACATTTCATCCACAGACGGATGATCAGGCAAAGCGTACCATTCATACCTTAGGGGATATGTTGAGAGCTTGTGTGATCGACTTCAAGGGTAGTTGGGATGATCACTTTCCTCTGATTGAGTTCGTCTATAACAATAGTTACCATTCCAGCATTCAGATGGCCCCCACAATTCAGTCAGACTCTTTTGCATTAACCATATTTCAGTACAGTATTCAGTCTCAGCATGTTATAAATTTGGTCATTGCATCAGTTAGCTCAGTATTCAATATTTTCAGTATCTATATCATGTTTAGATTATTTCATTGCGTGACAATAGTGGTATTCGGACTGCACATAAGATTTTGTAGTGTGGATACTAGTGGCCTACCATTCACCAAGATGCTCATGATTTCGCCAAGTCTTGTGATTGTTGCCAAAGAGAATGAGGGATTTCAAAGAGGCAAGAGCTCCCTATGAATCCTATATTGGTGATAGAGTTGTTTGATGTATAGGGCATTGATTTCATGGATCCATTTGTGAGTTCATATGGGATAAAGTATATTCGTGTTGCGGTTGATTATGTATCAAAGTGGGTGGAAACAGTTGTGCTCTCCAACAATGAAGGTAAAAGTGTCACCGGTTTCTTGAAAAAGAACATCTTCTCCAGATTTGGTACACCGAGGGCTATTATTAGCGATGGAGGTTCTCACTTTTGTAATAAGTTGTTCAAGGGACTATTTGAGAAATATGGTGTCCGCCACAAAATAGCCACCCCTTACCATCCACAGACTAGTGGTCAAGTTGAAGTATCCAACAGAGAGATCAAACAGATATTGGCGAAGACTATGAATGCCAATAGAACGGATTGGTCAAAGAAACTTGATGATGCTCTATGGGTATATCGTACTGCATACAAGACCCCCATAGGTATGTCTTCTTACCAACTTGTATATGGGAAGTCTTGTCATTTACCAGTAGAACTAGAGCATAAGGCGATGTGGGAAATGAAGAAATTAAATTTGGATTGGGGTGCCACATCTAATCAAAGAATAGATGACTTGAATACACTTGATGAGTTTCGCCTAAAAGCTTATGAAAGTTCAGCCTTGTACAAAGAGAAGATGAAGAGGTATGATGATCAAAGAATTGAAAAGCGAGAATTTGTGGTCGGTGATCTTGTGCTTCTATTCAACTCTAGGTTGCGCTTGTTTCCAGGCAAACTCAAGTCCAAATGGACCGGACCATTTTTGCTCACAAAATTGTTCCCCCATGGGGCGGTTGAGCTGGAAAAAAAGGATGGAACAAGGTTCATGGTAAACAGGCAAAGGATCAAGATCTATTTGGGAAATGTTTAAACCGTGCAAGAAGTGATGAGGCCTACAATCTTGATGAAGTCTGAGTAATCAAGAGGCCTGAGTCATGCGCGATGTTAAATCAAGCACTGCTTGGGAGGCAACCCAAGATGTATAAGAGCCAACGATAGGATATAGTTTTTTTCTCTAGTAGTTTGCGCTGTTCGATTTCTTCCATGTATCAAATTTGATAGTTGTTTTAGTTTTGTATTAGTGTTGGCTAGAATTATAATAGGGTCCGTTTCTAAAAGTGTCAAGAAAATGTAAAAAAAATAGCCTATTGGTTGCTACATGTGCAGGTACACCACGAAAATTCTGCAGAAAATGGTCTGGTGCAGAAGTTTACGGACACAATCGACGGTCCGTCGATTCTTCAACGGACCGTAAATGGTGTTCGTAGATCCCATGTAAGTTTCTAAATTTTCAAGTGTATGAGTGATCTACGGTCCTGATCTATGGATCGTAGATCGACTCATGGACCGTAGACGGGGTCTCGTGAGTCCATACCCTCAGGTTGTCTGACCCGACCCGGATTCCTCCATTTAAAAGAATCCCATTTGTTTTAAACCAGTCCCCTTCCCTCCATTATTCCCAAAACCGCTTCTAACATTCCCTAACCTCCCTAAATCACTCCATAACTCCTCCATAATATCATCCTTTCCATAATTCCCCAACTTCCCTTCCATTTCAAATACAACCCATCCCATAATCTAACAAAAAGGGTCCGGTGTTTGGTCAGTAACGAAGAGGTGACTCCTTGGTCTTGCTAAGCTTAGTATCATCACGCAATCACCCTACTCCTTGTTGCTTGTAAGGTAATAGACTTTCCCTTCACTTTGAATTTCGATTCATAGATTGAATATAGAAAGTCGGGAGTTGGGTCTTGACCTTGGGTAATTGTTAGATGAAATTGCATGATAAACTTGAAAATTACAATACCCTTGGAACGATAGATAGTGATTGTGTAACATTATTGTATGTGATTGTAAAATTATATGCTAGTTTCGACTTAGGGTTCCACAACTAGTCTAAATTGTTTGGTATAATAATCAGTCGGAATCTTAAGAATGAAGAACTAGCATAATTTAATGTTGTCAATGCATGATGAGATTGTGTTAATGTTGAAAACTAAAGCCAAAAATGTATGATACCTGGCACAGATGGCACCCACGATACCCCATCTTCGGACCGTAGAAGGGGTTCGTAAATGGATGCACATGAAAAACTTCACCAACTGTGAAACCACGGAGGTGGACTACGGTCCGTAGGTCTATCTACGGACCATTCTGCACTTTCGTGGTTTCCATCTGCGACCTATATGACAGGCCCCCTGATCCACGGATCCTAGATCAGTCTACGGACCGTAGGTCTCCTCCGTGGATGTCCACTGTAGCATCTGTCTGAATTTTTTCTGTGGACTTAGTTGAGGGTCGTTACCAATTCTAAAAGTTTTTTTTCTTGGTGCGTATGGTTAGTTTTGGCACTAATATCGTTCCCGTAGGTACGATGGCACCCAAGAAGCTGGTCACCTACTCAAAACGGGGCAAGTCCAAATTTATTGGCCCTAATTTTCGATTAATTGATGAGGACACATATGCCGACACTGATCCAACATATGTGCCTGTCAACCCTAGGACTTCTTGCGCTGCACCTCGAGGCACCCCCCGGAGGGTGCTTCTCGACGTAGTCACTGTCTCCCAGTCTGATGAGGAGCACACACTGATCGGGTCACCAACTGGGGCTGCTTCCAGTTCAGAGGGGTCTATGTCTGGGTCCAAGTCTGCCCATGCATCATGCTCCGTGTCTGCCCACCCTTCACGATCCGAGTCTGCCCATGCTACAGGGTCCAATGCCAAATCATCCACAGGGTATGAAGAGAATGACCAAGCAGCCTCGTTTGATGAGGCAACTAGCTCAGAGTCCATACCTGCACCACGGAATGATGACCCCACTCTTGTAGCCGGCGAGCTAAATAGGTGGTGTGTAGAAGGTCAATGGCAAATCTATCGGGATGCTAAGATGGCCCGACTAATTACAGAGGAGCGCAGAGTCCTCACGGGGAGCCTGCATACTGTTCCAAACATTCACTGGCTGTTCAACCTTCACAAGTGTGACTGGATGGCTCGAGACCCAGGGACGTACAACGAGGAGATTGTGCGGGAGTTCTATGCTTCCTATGCTGCCACTCTTCGCGGTTCCATTTCCAAGAGGTCAAAGCCACTAGCGCAAGATCCACGCACTTCCACTTTGGTTCGAGGGTGCCCGATTGACATATCACTTGCCACGATCAGACGCTTTCTTTATGGTCCTACTACGGGTCACTCTTGGTCTCTCAGCACAGCTGAGTTTGACTACAGATGAGACATCGTGCGGAGTGGCGCTTTCCAGAGAAATCCTGACCAGCGAGAGGTTGTTCTACTGTGGTTGGCTAGGTACATTGCTGCAGATGGCGAGTGTGCAGAATGGGTCGCCGCTCCACGGTTGGGCATCCGAAAGGCTACACTAAATTTTGTGGCCAAGTTCTTCTGGCGGCTGGTGCGTAACAAAGTGTCGCCTACAAAAGCTGATAATTAAGTCACTTGGGACAGAGCGGTCATGGTTGCAGCATTGGTAGCAGGAGTGGAGATCGACTTTGCCCGCATGCTGCTAGCAGAGATTCACGAGAGGGCATTCAGGACCTTCACCACCTACCCCTTCCCCTGTCTAATTTTTCATTTGTGCAGGGACTCTGAAGTGCCGATCTGGCATTGCGACAAGTTAGTCCACCCTATAGGGGCATTGGACATCGGCCTTATTCGAGATGAGGCAAATGTGGCAGCACCTCACAGAGAGCCTCGGGTTGAGGTACCTCCTTTGGGGGCCGATCTTGCAGACACAGTGGGGCAGGCACAGGGTGATAACCTTAGCATCCCCGATCACACCGACATTGTCCCGGGCTCCTCATCTCAGGCAGCTAGTATAGCTCCTAGCTCTTCCCGATCCACACTGCAGTTAGGAGCTATTGTTGTCCCATTGGCCAGAGTACAGAAGTTAGAAGCTCAGATGGCCACCCTGCTGCATCACATCCAGCCATTGATGCAAAAATCAATAGCCGAGTCCGAGGCCAGAATGGAGCGCAGGATGGAGGGGGTGATGGACCGAAAGGTCCAAGTCGTTAATAAGCGCCTTGATGCCTTTGAACTACGAGTTCTCGAGCGATCAACCCCGGCCATAGATCTCTCTGCTTTGCAGGCTGACTTAGCAAGCCTCCGGACTGATATTGATGCCATCCTTGCCGCACCTTCAGTTGAGCCTCATGTTGCACCTACTATACTGACTGATGATACAGTACTAGATGCTCTATTTAGCGGGACCGCCGAGGAGGAGCTTGCCCCTACACATGCCAAAGGCAAGCGGCACCGGTCTCACCGCAATAAGAAGGAGAAAGCCCTCGAGAGGCAGCGTAGTCAGGCGAAGGAGGCAAGGAGGGCTTTGATTGTAGATAAGGAGTTGCGCCAATAGAGGGTGCGTGAGAGAGTTGCAGGGGTATCGAGCTCGGCCCCAATTGCAGAGGTTCAACCTGTTTTGAGGGACGTTGTGAGCACCATTGATGGTGCGATGAGATTAATAGAGAGCACTACTGAGAGTGATATGATTGCAGATGTGGGCACTACTGAGGGTGCCACCACCACTGTTCCAGCGGGTTTCGGGAAACCGGACCCCCCTGCTTGTTGATGATTCGCCAGCGCTTTGCGCCACAGGTTTGCTTCACCCAATCTATTTTCTTTTATTGTTTTTACATGTATTGGGGACAATTGCATTTATTTTTGTTGGGGGTGGGGTAAATGGATTGTGAGTGATAGGGTGAAGTCTGAATAACCCAACTCATGAATCCGCTCTTGGGGTTTTCTTGCCTGTGTTTTTTTCCCCCAAGAGACTGTTTAATTTTTGTTGAACCGGCATGTCTTAGGATCATATGTGTAGAAGCATGATCAAGAAAGAAGCATGATGGCTTATGATACCCCCAGATTTTGGGACGTATGTTAGAATTTGTAGGCTACGATTAGTTTAATGTGTTGGCCCTGAGTATGACATAATCATGAACCAACTTGATAACATGACTTAAGCTGAAACTTGAACTGGGTAATCTAATAACCTGATGATGGAACTATGTGCCAAGAGTGTGTGAGAATCGTTGAGTGTTCAAACAGTTTATGTGCAAAACTAGAACTTGCCTGGTTAGTCCTGTTAAGACAATTCAATCTAGAGGTTAGGAAGTGATCATAGGCCATTGTTCTGAAAAATCCACAAATCGCCTAAAAGAAGGATCCAACCAAATGAAATAAATGCTCCCTTTGATCCAAATAATTTGAGCCTAAAATTAAACCATTTCTTTCTAAACCCTGAACTCACTTTCCCATAATCTACTATGTTGGCCCCGCTCTCTCCTTGGACATGTGCACTTCGACTTAGGCCAAAAGCCTATGTTTAGGGTGGCTAATGTAACCTCAATCTTGGCCCTTACCTGACATCGGGTATTGTGTACCTCAACTAATGGAAAATCCATAAGTTGAGGGTGGCTATGAAAGAGGGAACTGAAAGAAAAATGGGTATGAAAAGAGTGATGTAAAAAAAAAAGATAAAAGGATGTGACTTGTTGAAATCTAAAAGAAAAAAAAATAAAATAAAAGGAAAAAGAGCTACCAAGTCTGAGGTCACATTCGTGGTTAAAGAAAATTAAGGGAAAGAAAGTAAAACGATAGGATGACAAAAATAGGGCAAAAAGAGGTTGAAAGCCGAGTGTAATGTCAAGGAGGGCAGAAAGTCACTAAGCAGTACCCAAATGTACCACACCTGACCCTGAGCCTACGTTACAAGCCAAGAAAGTCCTATAGTGATCCTAGAGTCTATTTTGGAGAGTCTAAGCAGTGAAAATAAGGGCAAGCTTATGGCATTGAGCACTAACTGTATTTGAAATTACTTCTGAGCGTGAGTGTTGAATAAATCATTGTACCATGATGTCATTCATTCTTGAGAAAAGGAGATTTCGTTTGAAGTAAGGGCACTAGTTACATTGTCGGAAAGTTGGTACTCTGGTGATAGTGAGAAGGTGTATGTTGTGTGTCAGTTGGTCAATCTGTGTCATGGTGTGATCCACATGAATTGGCTTGTCGAGTCTAAGAGAACGAATGTGCACCCGAACAATGAGGAGGGTAGGGAGCCATGTGATTGCTTGGGTTTGAAAATGCTTGCTTCTATACAAGTGTCGTTTAGAGTTGTAGTGCGTCGCTTGAGGACAAACAATGAATTTAAGTTGAGGGTGTTGATATACCGTGAGTTTACGATATTTCTAATACATTTCACTTACACGTTGTGTGTGTCTAGGGCCTTTTTATATTGGTTTTTATGTGTTTTTATCATGTTTTGCAGGAAAGATGTTTAGGCGCGGAAGTATAGAGTCAGCTGAAAGAAATGCAGAAACAGGGCATCCACGGAGGTGATCTACGAACCGTAGGTCCATTCACGGTCCGTAGGTGATGACCGTAGATCAGCAGGCATGGTATTGAGGACAAATCAGGGAAATCTGACCAAGTGTGGAACCACGGTGTCCATTGACGGTCCGTAGATTGATCTATGAACCGTACTGTTTATCCGTTGAGTGATACTGCGAGGGTTCCAGTACCTGATTTTTGAAGATTCTAAGTATGGAGCTACGGAGAGAGTTGACGGACCGTAGATCTACGGTCCATTCTGCTAGTCCGTCGTTTGCTTCAGAGAAGCTGATTTTTGGAAGCGAAAATTTTTTCTAAGTCCTGGCTGACAGAAGAGACTTACGGACCGTAGATCCATCGACTGTCCGTAAGTCAGTCTCGTGGATTGAAGACGCGTACCTGAACAAACTTTCCTTAATTTGTTTCCCTTTTAATTTAGGATTTATTTTCTATAAGCATTTCGGTGATTCGCCGAAGTGTTCGGCGATGCTAAATTAGTTTGCCTAAAGTTACAGAAAAGAGATGGTAAAAGGCCATGCCAAGAAAGCAATGAAAGGGGGCACTTGACGTATCATCGACCAGGTCGGTGAAGCCCGACTTACTTCACCAAGTGACTCCGATGCTGAAATTCTGGGAACGTATAAATGTGATTTTCAAAAGAAGAAAAGGAGTTCCCACATTCTCCAGTTCTGGGTGTTTTATCTTGAACATTCTAAGACATTGTTTGTACACTTTTGTATAGAGATTTAGGGTTTGTTTGATTTTCAGCTTCAACTTGGGCATTTAGAGACTTGTGGATTGTTGCCCAACCACATGGAAAACTTTGTTGGTAATGATTTCTTGTTCTTTATTATGTTCTGCTAAAACCTCCATACTTGGGGGTGTGATTATGTAGTTGAATGTTTCAATGAGCTTATGGGTGTTAATATTTTCTAATTTTATTGTTGATTTTAAGTGGGTTCAATTAATAGTTTGTGTTGTAATTGAGAAATTGTAGTTGCAAATGTGATCTTGGGCATATTTGTATGCCTAAAAACCAAATAACACCCACATTTTGGCCAAGTTCGAAGTCATTTGAATTCATTTATACTAACCAACAATGATTAGTTGTGTAGGTGAGCGTAAAGAAGGGACGAGCACTAAAATAGGCATTGGAAAGCACGAAAGGATCCAAGTAAATGAGCAACAAGAAAGAAGAATGAAAAAAATGATGACTAAAGAAGATGTGTATCCTCTCCGTGTCGCGGAGAGGGATTTTATTCTTGGTCGCGAATTAGAGGTGGAAACAAAACGGTATGTATCCCCTCCGCATCGCGGAGAGGGAATTCTAATTTTGTTCGTCAAATAGCATTTGAGACAGAACGGTCTGTGTTGTGGCCGCGTCGCGGATAAAAGAAGAGATCCTCAAACTGAATTTTAGGAGCCCCTCCGCGTCGTGCCCCCAGTTGCCAGATTTAGTTGTTTTGACTTAATTATAAATAGACTCATATTTTATTTTTTTAATTATTTTTTTACGGGTTTTGAAGAACAACGACTTTGGGAGCTTTTTCATCTGTTCTTAGGGTTCATTCCTAAACTCTTTTACTTTTGATCTCTTTATGTCATTTAAATATTGCATACTCGAGATTCTTGATATGAGTAGCTAATTTCCCTAGTTCTAGGGTTGTGGCTACTTTCGTACTTGATCACCACTGGAATAAATATCTTGTTTGAATTGAACTTGGGAGAGGGATAAGAGGATAGAACTTGGGGCAAAAGGAGCATGATTTTCTCATAAGATCTAGAGTTAATTTGTATCTAGGATAGGGATATACCTAGAAGCCGTACTTGGTTATTAGACAGGACGAAATTGTAATGCTCGTTAATTGGTCCAGCCTATCCCCGGTCAACGATGTAGTTAGGTTACCTATTATCGTAGGCGATTAGAGGTCGGGAGACCATAATCATACATTTAACCCTGTGATCATTGATTCGATAGTTGATAAATATTCGGTTAAAAAGATAATATGCACGATTTCTTATGTGAGCTACAACCTCTGGACTTTACCAAATTATTGTTCAAACCCTTTTGAAATAGAATCGCTTTAGTTAAGTTTTAAATTAATTTTTAGATTATAAAAACATTCACCTCTTGAATCTTGATAACACTTGTTTCTAATTGAGAATATTGGAAAGATTGAATTGTCCTAATCTTTAGTCCCTGTGGGTACGATATCTGGCTCTTAATAAGAGCTACTTGAATACTTGAAAGACCACATACACTTGCGTGTGCGATTGGACGCAACAAGTTTTTGGCGCCGCTGCCAGGAATTTTAGAATTAGAAAGTATTTGATTTGTCTAATTTCTGAAGTTAAAAAGCAAGTGTTGACAACTTAATCTTAGCTATTCATTTTGCAGGTTGTGTTGAATTTTCAAATTGGAAAATGATCAGGACTGGTAGTACTTCTAGCTGAACCGGAAAGATTCGTTCATTATCGGAGAAGGCAAAGATGACTCACTTACCCGGTCCCTCTTTTTTGCTAGTGAACCTGTAACTCTTGTAGCAAGAGTTGAGCGAGAAGAACATGTAGCGATGGCTGAGATGAAATTGAGAGACGTGGCAATCCCACACACCACCACTGTAACTTCATGCATTCAGAAACTTGAAGCTAGTTGAAGATTTGAATTGAAGCAGAGTATGGTGCAACTATTGCACACTAATGGACAATTCACTGGTTTATCGCACGAGGATCCACAAGTTCATATCCAGAATTTCCTCGAAATCAGTGACACTTACACTCCAACTGGAGTGAATGAAGATTACATGAGGCTAACCTTATTTCCTTTTTCTCTACTAGGGAAAGCAAAAAAATGGTTAAATTATGAGCCCGCGAACTCTATAACCTCATGGGACGTTCTTGCACGGAAGTTCCTTATTATGTTTTTCCCGTTTTGGGAAATAACTAAGTTAAGGAGTGACATATTGAGCTTCTAACAAAAAAAAGGATAGAACTTGTACCAGGATTGGGATATGTTTAAATCAATGTTGGTATGCTGTCCACACCATCATCAGGCTAACGAGGTGTTGGTCCATACCTTCATTGAAGGATTGGAACCTAACACCAAAATTTTACTTGATTTAGTTGCAGGTGGACATGATTTGGAGAAGACTTATGCTGAGTTGTTCACCCTGCTTAACAGGATTTCATAAGGTAACCCCAAGTGGAATGGAGGAGGAGCTAAACTGGTAGTACACAAATTGCTAGAATATTGGAGGTAGATGCAGTGACAACGTTAACTGCACAAATTGCTGTAATGCAGAACATGACGAATACTCACTTCAACAACCTATCACTGGGACAACATCCAGCTTAGGTTAATGTAATACAACAACCACTCATATGGTGTGAAATTAGCGGAGGAGGAGACCACAATGCTGAGGTATGTGGAGTTAACCCAGAATCTATAAATTTTGTAGGTAATGCACAACATGGATGAGGTCATCAGAATTATGGGAACTCCTACAATCTCAGTTGGCAAAATCATTCAATTTTTTCTTGGGAGGAAATCAGAATCAGACTCAAGGTCAGAATCAATATAGACCCCAGGGGAATGCATATGGTTATCAACAACAGGGTCAGCGAGAGCAGCCCAGTAATCAACAAAGTAACATGAGCATGGAGGAGATGTTGAAGAAGATCATGGTTGATCATGCTCGGTTAGCTATTGATGTGAGAAATAACCAGTTAGCTACCCAGAACCTGGTGAAACAATTTGGGCAATTTGCTAGTACCCAAAACTCACGACCTCAAGGAGGTTTGCCGAGAAATATTGATCCTAATCCCAGGCAAGTGAACGTGGTAGGTACACACGGTGGGTTGCAGTTGGAGGATTTGGCACCCAATAAGCGAAATGTTGAACCTGCCAGCAAAAAGAGTAAACCCAAGAAGATTGAGAATGTTGCACAAGAAGAAAGAGTGCAACCAATAGTGAAACCACCTCCACCATTTCCTCAGAAGTTTAAAAAACAGAAGGAGGACGGCTGTTTTGGTAAGTTTCTCTCTTTTTTAAAGCAAGTTCACATTAATTTGTCATTGGGAGATGTTTTGCAAGGTATACCCATGTATGCAAAGTATGTGAAGGAGATTGTGGCAAATAAGAGCAGGCCGACTGAATATGAAACTGTAGCACTTACTGAAGAGTGCAGCTCCTGAATCCAAAATAAGTTGCCCACTAAACCGAAAGATTCGGGCAGCGTGATCTTAGAGCGAGTATAAACCTGATTCCAACATCACTGTATAAAAAGTTAGGGTTGGGTTGTCCGAAGCCCACCACCATTATCTTGCAGTTGGCAGATTGATCAGTTGCTAGACCAAAGGGTGTTGTGGAGGATGTCTTGGTCTAAGTGGGATCTTTGATATTCCCAATAGATTTTGTGGTGCTGAATTTTGAGCCAGATCCTGAAGTTTCATTCATCTTGGGAAGACCTTTCTTGGCTACAGGGAATGCTATGATAGATGTAGAAGCTGGTCAACTGACTATGCGGGCACATGACAAAGTGGAAATGTTTGATGTCTACAAGGCGTTGAAACTTCCAGCCGTATATGAAGAGTTTTCTGCTATAACAGTGATAGATCTTGAAGAATAAGCTCACTATATTGCATCCAAGGACCCGTTGGAGCGTGTACTAGTGGGACATGATATCTATGGGGATGCTGAAGCACATTAACTGGTACAGTGTTTGGATGTGTCAAGTGTGGGCATATCAAGAGATCACTATGAATGTTTGAATAATGTGCTGGGTCCTCCACCCAACTGTCACGACCCGAGAGTACCCCCTAGTCGTAACATGGCGTATTCGACCCCGAAGGGGCCTTATACGAGCCACATAGTCATTCATTGCATTCAATAATGAAAATAGTGCGGAATAAAAAAAAACTTATTTACATCCACACATTTGAACTTCATTAAAACAACTTTAAAAACACACAACGGAAGTCTAAGTCTCACATGGCCATCTTAGACACAGTCACAAAACATAAGTAGGGACACGACCCTTTACAATCAAAAGAAGTCTATTAAGTCTATTACATGAACAAAAGGACTTAAAAGTCTTATCCTCGAATCCATGAGGACATACCAAGTCTTGGAGGAAAGCAATCCAACACTTCAAACTAGCTAGGAGTGATCACTTGCCGGAACCTACACTTATAGAAAATAGAGAAATATGGAATTAGCACAATTAAGTACTAAGTATGATGACCATGCAAAACATGCTTTAAAAGGGACATTTTGGTTAGAAACCATGCATTATGCCACTTTTTGAAGTACCATGAATAGTTGCATAAAAGACATACAATACAAGCATAAACATCAAGTAAGTCATAATATTACCTTTAAACAATTTCAACATGAAAACCTTTACCTTGGACCTTCACCTCAAGAACCCTTATGTTATACCTCGTGCAATGTATGGATGGCGTCCCATACCACTATCCATACTAAGGTACCACATTTAGGTCACTTAAAGTAACTTATCATTCCTTTCTTTCACCTTTGCACAATATTCATACATAAGAGGTATATCATTAATTAAGACATGACAAGGGAAAATAACTCATAATATAACCCAAGTATAGCATGCATCTCATATTAAACATTCGAGAGCCAACATTCTTTAATAACCTCATTTAGGGCACATTTGTGTCACATACATTAGGATTTAGAGAAACTCACTATGACCCTCTCCAAGCCTACTCGTGCAATGTATAGGTAGCATCCCATACTACTACCTACACTTTGTAGAGCTTATCAAGAAACCATAATGAAATCTCACATGATGGGAAGTAAGCGTTTAACCGACATAGACCATGAGAGCTTGTCATGGAATCCGGTGTCATAAGTCCCCACACCGTAAAGAGGTGGTCTACTTGCCTAAGGAAGACCGATATATAGCTTAATGGATCCACTAGCTACCTATGCGGGCACATAGTTTATGGGATAAGGTAGACGATCATTGAAACTCATGCCTAACTATTGGGGGAGTTTCCATCTAACCAAATCCACTCGGTGCTTAGCCTACATTCCCATAGAATAGTTCGTTACCTTGACATTATCACATATGAGAGGTGCCATTGGCCTACCAACTCCAAATTACATTCATTAACACGTGAAAGGGTGCTTTAAGCCTACCGTTTCAAGGTTCATTTAGGAAAGCTCATTAACTCCTCTTGAAAGGGTGCCATGGGCCTACCGGTTCAAGTCTCATCATTAACCTTCATGGAAAGGTGCCATAGGCCTACCGATTCCAAGGTTCATTATAAGCTCGTGTGGAAGGGTGCCACTAGCCTACCGATCCGAGGATTCAACAATCAACAATATAATCATTTATACAAGAAAATGATGCATAAGTCTTACCAATTCAAGGTATACTTTATATTGAAGAATCCTTCATATTCTATCATCAACATTCATGAGTGTCAAATTGAGAAATAATCTTTCAATAGCAACACCTTTACGTTCATAACATGATCACATTATCTTCATTGAATTCTCATTCATATAATGTCATGATAACACTCCAATTTCTCATACTATGCCTTTAAGGCCATGGTCACAATACATTTCATAATTAAACACCTCCACCATAAGTGGATCAAACCAAGCAAGAACAATTTTTATCCATAATATGAGATTAAGCTAACTTACCATCCTCCAAAGCCATAATCAACAACACTCAAGTCCCAACCATT
Source organism: Solanum stenotomum (assembly GCF_019186545.1). NCBI lineage: Eukaryota > Viridiplantae > Streptophyta > Magnoliopsida > Solanales > Solanaceae > Solanum > Solanum stenotomum. The sequence goes on along the minus strand of NC_064289.1, from coordinate 31,989,795 downwards.
TTTCTTACCACAAGAGAATTCATCCATAACTTGCCCATAAGGCCACAATCCTCAATTCATCCATATACCAACAATACACCATAAAATAAGCATGGGTAATGACATACTCCAACAATCTAAAGACATTTAAACAAGTTTGATTCATATACATTCATTATCAAGCAACCCACTTCATAAAGGCATAAACTAGGAATAGAGAGAAATCATGGGTTCTTGAAGAAGTTTCATATAAAATCATCTTAAAATCATAAATACAACTTCAATTCACCAATATAATGACTTTGAAAACATTTTACCCATGAACCCATACCTAGAATAGAAAATAGAAATTTTGTTCTTTGAAGACTTTTGAAACCCTTTTTAATGGACTCCTTGAAGGAAAGATAATCAAGGATCAAGGGTCACCATACCTTTGCTATGATTCGCCAAGAAAATTGATGAAGAAAGCCTTGAATCCAAGCCCTAGCTCCAAGTTCTTCTTCTTCTTAATGGAGGATTGTAGAGAGGGAAATGTTTTAGGGATGGGAATTGAATTAATGGTATCTAGGAAATAATATATGCCCTTTGAAAAAAAATTCGTCCAACACTTAGAGAAAAAAATGGGGCGGGTGAACAGTAAAATTAGCTACTGGAAATTGCCTTTTTCTGCCGGACAGATTTTACGAAAATGGGCATAACTTCTTCGTCCGAACTCCGAATGAGATGAAACGAAGTGTGTTAGGTAGCTAACTCAAAGGGCTTTCCATGGATATATTATTGGCCACCCAAATGATTTGTGTGCTTGGAGATATGACCCTCCAAAGTAGACCCTCGAAAAAGGCTTCACTTTGAAATTTCGGATTTTGATACGGTTGCTCTAAAATTTGGGTTAGACCCGTTTCCCACTCAATTTGACCCCCTAAACAAGAATATGAAGTTGGGTCAAATTTCCGGTAACTTCCGAAGCACATTTTTAAGAACTTTTTGGGTCAAATTCAAAAATAATCATTTCATTAAGTTCTCGACTCCAAACTCACATGTGAGGCTCTAGTTTCACTCTATCATTTTCGGGTCGTTACACCAACCTTCCATCGAAGAAGTACCTAAGCTGGAGCTAAAAACTCTGCTAAGCCACCTTAGGTATGCATTTTGGGTGAAGATAAGACCTTACCTATTAGTAGACTTGTCTGAATCACATGTGGAAGAAACATTGACTATTCTAAGGAAGAGAAAAGCAGCTTTAGGCTGGCATATGTCCGACATTCACGAAATAAGCCTCGCATTGTGTATGCATAAAATTTATATGGAGGAAGGTCATAAGCCAAGTGCATAACACCATCGGAGACTCAATCCAGTAATGAAGGATGCGGTAAGGAAAGAGGTGATAAAGTGGGTATATGCAGGGATAGTATACCCCATATTTGATAGCAAATAGGTGAGTCCAGTACAATATGTGCCCAAGAAGCGCGGTATGACAATGATAACGAATGAGAAGAATGAAATGATCCCAACAAGGACAGTGACTGGGTGGTGTATTTGTATGGACTAAAGGAAATTAAATGATGACACGAGGAAAGACTGTTATTCGGTGCCATTTATTGATCAGATGTTGCATAAACTGGCGGCGAATATTATTGCTTCTTGGATGGCTACTCAGGTTATAATCAAATAGTCATTGCACCAGAGGATCAGGAGAAGACTACCTTCACTTGTCCGTATGGCACCTATGTGTTCAAATGTATGCCATTCGGATTATGAAATGCACCGACGACATTCCAGAGATGCATGAAGGCAATATTCCATGATATGGTGGAGGATTTTGTTGAGGTGTTCATGGACTATATCTCGGTGTTTGGTGAGTCTTTTGATCTTTGTTTGACTAATCTTGACACGGTCTTGCAATATGTGAATAGACGAATCTGGTGTTGAACTGGGAAAAGTGCCACTTCTTAGTTCGAGAAGGGATTGTACTAGGGCATTGAGAAGTTGCCACCACCCATCACTATAAAGGGAGTTTGAAGTTTTCTGGGACACCCCGAGTTTTATAGAAGATTCATCAAGTACTTGTCTAAGACTGCAAGACCCATGCGCAGCTTATTGGAAAAAGAGGTGAAGTTTGTATTTGATGAAAGTTGTTTGCAGGCATTTGAGCTATTGAAGAAGAAGTTGATCGAAGCCCCTATTCTGATTACTCCTAATTGGGAGCTACCATTCGAGCTCATGAGTGATGCCAATGATACAATGGTTGGTACAGTGCTAGGCCAGCGTAAGGAGAAGATGTTTCACTCCAGCTATTATACTAGCATGACACTTGATGCAGCCCAATCTAACGACACTATCACAGAAAAGGAGATGCTAGTGCTAGTATTTGCTTTTGATAAGTTCAGGTCATACTTGGTGGGCACCAAGGTTGTTGTCTACACTAACCATGTTGCGATCAGGTATTTATTCAACAAGAAGGATACGAAGCCGAGGCTAATTAAGTGGATATTGCTCTTGTAAGAGTTTGATCTGGAAATTAAATATAAGAAGGGGACTCAGAACTAGATAGTCAGTCATTTGTCCTGATTGGAGGACTCATCTCAAGTGAGGAATGAAGAACAAATTCGCGAAGAGTTCCCCAATGAGCAATTGCTGGCCTTAGACCTTGCATAAGTACCCTAGTATGTTGATATTGTAAACTTTTTGGTGACTGGTTTATTTCCACCCGGGGCTTTAACACATCAGAAGCTAAAGCTGAAGCATGAGGCACAATTTTATATGTGGGATGAGCCTTTCTTATTCAAGCGGGACTTGATCATATGCTGCGAAGGAGTATAGATGAACAAGAGGAATTGCAAGTGTTGAAGAGTTGTCACTCTTCACCATATGGTAGACATCATGAAGGCGAGCACACGCCGCATAAGGTATTGTAATATGAATTCTTTTGTCCTACTTTATATAAAGATGCTGCAATTTTGTGAAAGGTTGTGATCAGTGTCAGCGGATGGGCACTATTTCTAGAAGACATGAGATGTCGTTGAATAGCATCCTCGAAGTTGAGACCTTTGATGTGTGGGGGATAGACTTCATGGGACCATTCCCATCTTCTAATGGAAATCAGTGCATCCTAGTGGCAGTGGACTATGTGTCTAAGTGGGTGGAAGCGATTGCTCTACCTACTAATGATGCGAATGTGGTAGTAAAGTTCATCAGAAAGCACATCTTCACCAGGTTTGGAACTCCAAGAGACATGATAAGTTATGGAGGTACGCACTTCATCAACAGTTCAATGAAGAATCTGCTGGCCAAATATGGAGTAAGACAAAAGGTAGCCACGACTTATCATCCTCAGACAAGCGGGCAAATAGAAGTGTCCAATAGGGAAGTGAAGCAAATTCTGCAAAAGACTGTGAATGCATAAAGGAAAGATTGGGTTGAAAAGCTTGATGATGCTTTGTGGGAGTACAATACTGCATACAAGACACCGATAGGGACTTCTCTTTATTGAATGGTATTTGGAAAAACATGCCACCTTCCAGCGGAATTGGAGAATAAAGCATACTGGGCTATCAAGAAGTTGAATCTAGATCCTAAGTTGGCAGGCAAGAATAGGATAACACAATTGCATGAGCTAGAGGAATTCAGGCTCCACGCATACGAAAATGCCAAGCTATACAAAGAAAAGATGAAGAAGTGGCATGACAAGCATATTGTGTGACGCACTTTGAGCCGGGCCAATTGATGTTACTATTCGATTCAAAACTGAAGTTGTTCCTTGGGAAACTTCGGTCTAAGTGGAGTGGGCCGTTTGAAGTGGTAAGGATGACCCAACATGGAGCTGTGGAGCTAAGAAACAAGGATAAGAGCTCCACTTTTCTTGTAAATAGGCAACAAGTGAAATACTACTTCGGGAATGATGTTGATCTGGAGCAAGAATAACTCACCTTGAATGACGAGTGAGTCATGAGTTGGGTTGTGTCGCGACGCTAAATCAGGTGCTACACAGGAGGCAACCCGTGACCACTCGTAACAATTAGGATTTCTATTTTTTTTATCTTGTTATTTCAATTCTTAGGAATTAGAATATAAAAAAAAAAGCAAAAAACAAAAAAATGTATGTGTGATATAGCAGGAAAAATACAAAAAAATGAGTAGTGCCACGAACAAAACTAAGGCGTTAGATGGAAGGCAACCCATCGGGTTTGGATTAATGGGTGTTGTTTTTGTATGTGAAGGGAACAATATTCTACACCCAGAGCGCGTCGCGAAGAAAGGGGAGAATTTCGCCTTGCGAGGAATTAATTTTTGAGGGCAAGGCAGAACACTCCGTAATTTGCACGCGTCGCGAAGATAGCCTAAAATTTTGGTTTCGACGAGAATTATTGTTTGTCATCAGAAATAAGGGAGTCTCGTATCCATAACGCGTCGCAGAGCTAGTTAAGAATTTTGCCTCACAAGGAATCAATTCCTAGGTTGAGACAAAACTATTCGTAATGAGCGCGCGTCGCGGAGATGGGCTAAAATATTTTTGACTTCCTTGGGAATTAAATATTTTTGCAAAGACAGAACCCTTCGTAACCAAAGCGTGTCGCGGACCAAGTGAGTTCCATTCGATTTTCATTAAAAAGACGGGTTTACCTGTCTTCTTTCTGAAGACCCGACCCAACTATCCCTTTTAACCCCTATTTTCTCCCCAAGTCCACCATTTTTTCTCCCATAAGACACATTTTTCCCTACCCTTCTCCTTGTGCAATTTTTTTTCAAGCATCAATTCGTAACGCTAAGATGATTCCACCTGTTCATCTCTCTACTCTCCTCTCCTTCACCATCACATGTATGTATTGTACTCTTTTTTTACTTAATTAAGGGTCTGTGCTGCGAGTTGATGGAGTTATTTGGTGTATTTGTTGTGTGGGAAACATGGGTGTGATTGGTTTGGGGTAGAAGCGATGTTTATTGATGTTTTCATGGGTATTTCGAAGTCTTGAGTAGAAATTACTGAATTGTTGATCTTATGTGGGCATCAGGTAGAATGGGGCAGGATGAACATGGTAAAGTTACAAATTTAGGGTTGTTGATGCTTAAGATTATTTTTCTCATGAATTTGGAGGGTATTGGTGTGAATTCTTGAGTAACACTGACAGTGTACCGTTGTGTGAACTAATGAGTTGTTATATCCGGGTCCTTGATTGAGGTTGTTGCGCTTAAATATGTTATGGTGTTTCAGCGTGAAATGTGAATGTGGTCTTATGTTGATGTGTTTTGGTTGTGGGTGTGTGTGTTTCTCTTTGGGAAGTCTGAGTATTAAGGTTAGGGGATATATGGAATAAGTGTGGGTTGGTGTTTGCGGATCACCCATTTTTATCTGTGTTTTGTGATTGGTTTGGGCTGGATTGTATTATGTTTATAGGCAATCATGTCAGGCACCCAATGACCCAGAAAGGAAGTAGCAACCTTAACCCAGAGGAAGCGTGTTTGGAGTGGGGGGAAATGTACCTCCCGCAGTCCCACAGGGGCAAACTAGGAGATTCGGGTTGCGAGCTGTGGTTAAGGAAGGTACTGTGGTGGAAGAAACACACAGAGGCATGGTATTTCTCTGATGTGTGCATTGAAAGAGATAGTCTAGCATGGGAGTTTCCTAGAATCATGAGGCGTATCCAAGAACTTCAGATGGAGTTCATTTTTGCTGAGCCAAGTGAGTGCAACTTGCACATGGTCCGAGAGTTCTATTCCAATTGGGCGATGAAGTCTAGATCTCATTTTGCGAAGATGCGGGGAGTGGATGTGACTCTCACTCCCGCGATTCTCAGTGACATAGTTGGCACTTCACGTGATGTTGATCCATTAGTGCTAATAGGGCTTAACATTCGTCCATCTTACTGGTCTATCCGACACACACTTTGTTGACCCCAGTCTATGGTGCAGTGGACTAAGCACAGCGCGAAAAGGTTCCACCATTCTCTTTCTTATGCGCACATGATCAAGGAAGCTCGGGTATGGTTAAAAATTGTGATGAATTTCTTGATACTTAGGCTACACTACACAGATATCACCCGGGATAGAGTATGCTTGGTTTACGCCTTGATGACTCCCATTGAGTTGAATATTGGTGGTGTTTTGAAATCGGCTATGAGGAAGGCCCAGGTTCATAAAGGGTACATGTACTCTTTGGAGGTATCATTACTAGACTTTGTCGTGCTGAAGGTGTACCGGAGGAGAGCTTGGACTATATGTCACCACTTATCCCAGCGCCAGTGGATATAACGGATACAAAGGGACCCGATAATGAGTTAGGCCCAACACTTATTATCATGTAGCACCATATATGTGATGAGCTAATTATGGCTCAGGTGTATGGGCTGGAGATGTTGCGCCACCAAAATGGTTGTCGGACATCGACTGACGAGCAATTGGGGTAGGTGGAGAGGCGGTACCCACTGAATGCACATGCGAAATCCCTGCTTAGCATTGGTCCTAAGTTCCATGAGCCGGTGGATGATGATATACCAACCGATGAGGATAGGTTGCGCCCTGGTTCGGTTGTGGACTCCGATTCTGAGATGGAAGAGGTTGATCCTACTCAGGCTGGTGATGAGGCGTGGAGATGCCATTGAGGACTAATCAGGGAGTGATTCACCTTACCTCTGTACTATTTTGTGATTTTGTGAAGCATTGGGGACAGTGTTAATGTTTTAAGTGTGGGGTGGGATGAAATTCTCTCTGCACTGTATATTAGTGAACATCGGTAGTGTCGTATATCTGTCTTTTATTTTATGTTTTTATTTGGGTTCCTTGGAAGTTGTTTTCAGTTCTTTGGCCAAGGAGAGTCCCTTTGAACCATACAAAACACAAAAATATTTTTGTCTTTTTAGGATCGAGACAGTTGTCATAGTTGAGTTACATTGGCCTATGATAGATGGATGACGACCGTCTTAAGGGCAATTTTCGTCATTGAGTTGTAGGTATGGTATGTGCTGAAGGTTGAAATTCCAAAAGGAATTTATATGAAAGAATGTGGGCAATTTATATATGAATACAGTTGAATTCTTATACTTGACTTTAATGATTGCAACTTACGCTTAAATAGAACCTTTGCATGAACTGATTTTGTTGCATGCGATTGATCCATCTTGAGTAGAACTTGTGTCATGAGCGGTGAGGTATTGTAGTATCCATGTAATTCATCTGATTCTAGAACTTGCTTAGTGTGTTATTGAAACGAAATTGTAGTGTTGCTTTGTGTAGAAAATGATAATAGGCCTCCTTGAACATGTTCAATAAGCTTAGCCTTTCTATAGTATCACTTGTAGCCTTGTTCAGCCTGTAGCTTTTTATTGGCAACCACATTTTCACCTGATATCACTTTATTGAATCCCTAAGTTGTTTGCACCTTGCTTGCCTGAGCATTGTAGCATAAACTGTATGGATTGACTAGAACTGTAAGCGAAGAGGTAGCCTAAAATAGACACAAGGAGCTAAAAGAAAACCCTCAGTAAGAGAATATAAGTGAATCAAAAACAAAAAACATAAAAAAATGTGGCTAAAAAAAACATAAAAAATTATTATTTAGGTTGGTTCTTAGAATAAAAGAGATGAGGGGAAAATTGAGAAGTATGTAAGTCATGTGCGATAGAAATGTTGAGAGAGGGTTGATAAATGATGGAAAAGATGATGATGTCTTAAAAAGTTCAAAGTGCTTAGGTAAGTGTAAGTCACTATTATATACTTATTTCTACCCATCCTTTAGCCGACATTACAACCTAGAAAAGCCCTATTTGATTCTTTGCAAAGCACGCTTAATTAGTGGAGATGTACATAATGGGCAAGCTTATGGTTCTTAGAGCATGCATGTGTGATGTCCTTTTATAGTGAGAGTGTTCTATGTTTGTTAAAGTCCTTACATTATATTCAAGTTGTTGAGTTGAGTGTGCAGACTATTCTTTTGAGTGATAGGCACTTGTTTTATGAAAGATAGGTATGGTGAACATGAAGTTTACTGTTTTGGTTGCAAAAGGTTGTCGAGTCAGTACTTGAGATATATGAAAGTAGTTAAGGCGAAGTGTAAATGAGAACATGCATACTTGAATTTTTAAAAGATCCTTGAAAGGAAGTGGCGGACGCACAAATACTGGTATTAGGGAGTCTAGGTCTACTACTAGTTTAGTAAGTTGTTCGAGGACAAACAAATCTCTAAGTGTTGGGTGGTGATCTTGGGAGTATTTGTATGCCTGAGAACAAAATAACACCCGCATTTGGCCAAGTTTGGAATCATTTTCTATTAATTGATAGTAGTGTAGAGTCATTTGAATTCATTTATACTAACCAAAATGATTAGTTGTGTAGGTGAGCGTAAATGAAGGGACAAGCACTAAAACAGGCATTGGGAAGCACTAAAGGATCCAAGTATATGAGCAATAAGAAAGAAGAATTAAAAAAAGACTATGGAAGATCCGTATCCTCTCCGCGTCGCGTAGATGGATTTAAATCTTGGTCACGGATTAGAAGTGGAAACAGGAACGGTTCGTATCCTCTCTGCGTCGCGGAGAGGGATTTATGATTTTGTTTGTGAAATAGCATTTGAGACATAACGGTTCGTGTTGTGACCGCGTAGCGAGAAGATAAGAGATCCTCAAACTGAATTTTAGGAGCCCCTCCGCGTCGCGCCCCCACTTTCCAGATTTGGTCATTTCGACTTAATTATAAATAGACTCATATTTTATTTTATTTATTATTCTCTCTTGGTTTTGACGAACGACGACTTTGGGAGCTTTTTCATCTGTTCTTAGGGTTCATTCTTAAACTCTTTTACTTTTGATCTCTTTATGTCATTTAAACATGGCATACTCGAGATTCTTGATATGAGTAGCTAATTTACCTAGGTCTAGGGCTGTGGCTACATGATGATTATATACTATTGAAGTTTTATGGATTGACATTAATATCATATGAATCAATCTTTTGTTCTTGTTTTTCATATTTTGTGCTTGATCACCATTGAAATAAATATCTTGTCTGAATTGAACTCGTGAGAGGATAAGAGGATAGAACGTGGGGCAAAAGGAGCATGATTTTCTCTTAAGATCTAGAGTTAATTTGTATCTAGGATAAAGATATACCTAGAAACCGTGCTTGGTTATTAGATAGGATGAAATCGTAATGCTCGTTAATTGGTCCAGTCTATCCACGCTCAACGATGTAATTACGCTGCCTTAACCGGACTGACTCCTGAGAGATGTTTTTGAAAGAGAATGATCCGCACACATCTACAAAGTTTCGAAGATGCTCGTGAGGATCCTTATGCGTCAATCCACTAAAAAGTCCTTTTAGTTGCAACATAGTGCTCGTTATATGGAACACTGCATTTCCTTCGGCTGGAGGTAAACGGATGGCCCCAATACCTCCCATGAGGGGGTCATTAATGTTGTGCTCTTTGACATCATTCAGATTTCTTATGTAGTCTTGGTGGCCCACCTGGCTGCCGTTGCTGCCATTAACACTCATGATTCTTGAAATATTTACACAGACCAACCAAACAAAACTACAAATTAAGTAAGTAGGACTACAACTAAGAGGAACAATTTTTTTTTACTTAACTAGAAATTCTCAATTAACACCACTCCCCGGCAGCGGCGCCATTTTGATGTTTGCGTAATCAAGACACAACTTCTAATTAGAGTGTCTACGATCGTACAATAGTAAAGTAACCCAACCAAGGGTTGGGGTCGAGTCCCAAGGGAGTGGTTTTGAGAATTAATAGAAAAATAAAATTGAGTTCTAATTAGTCATAGCTATAGATATTATCAAATATAAACATACTAAATCTAAAGGGGGTGACGCAAGCGTCAATTATCAATGGGGGTTTTGTATTAATTAACAACTAAAAACAACGAAAATATACGAAATCTAGATAGAGAGACGGGATTCTTGGGATGTGATAGGAATACGAAATAAACTAAACTGTTGGGTACATGCTTTTGATAGTAAATTGTTGAGTATTTGTGACTAGGATAGACTATAGTGGAGGTAAATTCTCTATTGAGCAACTTACCCCGAATCGACCCAGTTTCTCTCGAACACCGAGTTGCCACTTTAAGCACAGCCTCCGCCTTGGCCCATTCACTCTCTCGAGCTGAATGTGTGGGAGAAGGACTAGGATTCACTCTCTCGAGCTGAACCCATGTCGACCCAATACCACCAGCTAACAATTTAGTAGTCTTAGTTTTACGACCTCTTTCTCGACCAAGCCGTTAACACTAAGATGAAATCGTATTTACAACTACAACTCCATTAGGTTTATACACAACTAATAAATGAAATCACATTTAAACAACAAATAAACCATCAACAAGCAAGACCCAACAGATAATCTAACCCATATTCACAAAATCACACCCCAAGAATTGGGGTTTTAGCTAGACATGTAAAAGAGATAAAAATTTATACCAATATCAGGTTCCTTCAACTGGGTATGAAGGATTAAATCTTAAAACGCGTCAAGAGTGAAGAATATTCGAGACCCAAGTCCAATTTCTTGGAGTTGAAACCCTTTGAATCTTCAAGGTCTTAGAACAAAGTCTCTAAAACCCTCTAAAACTTAAACTCACTAAACACTGTAAAAAGTTCTAAGAATAATAGTGATATCATATTAAGCTAGAAGTTTAAACAAGCATTTAAAGTGTTTGAAAATGTGCTGCGAAGGACCCTTCGATGAAGTTAGTCGGGACCGCCAATACATTCGGCGATCCGCCGTTTGGTCGATTTCATCACTTTTCTGCTTTAACCTTTAGCCTCTTCGCATTTTGAGTCGTTGGGTGTTACGCTACTGCTTCGCGAAACTGTTCGGTGACACGTTGACTGCACCATTGCATCGCCAACTTGACCTTTTCCTTCAGGGATCTGCGCACTGGAACAAAAGGCGATCTCCAGGCCGATCGGCGACTCGCCAACTGGGATTGGCGATCTTCAGGCCTTCATTTCTTCATTCTTTTGAGCCGCCTTGTTCCTTCTTGCCAAGTAGTATCTATGTTTTGCCTCAAACTCGAAATACCTGAAACTTAAGGATTTTCATCAGATATTCAGAAAAAATATGCATTTGAGGATACTAATTCTATCAAAATATAGCCCTAAATGAGTTCAAATTGTGGACTCATCAACACCCCTAACTTAAACTTTTGCTTATCCTCAAGAAACTCGAGTTCAGTGGTTCAGAAAGAGTGTCTCAAATAGTGCTACACAAGAATCAATCATGAATGCACACAACAAGACTTACTTTACTCATGCAAAGACCAATTGTGCACTCAAAGATTCAAGTAGTGACTCATCAATATCGAAGAATCTCATTCTCACAATACTTTCTTTAAATGCAAGTTCAATCTCAACCAAAGTGTTCAAATGCCCTCACACAAAGAATTATTCCATATTCACACAATGGTTCACAATTTAAATCTTCGGAATCAAATGCAATGATCATACTCTCAAAGATGAACACAATGCATAATTTCACCGATACGTTTGCCTGTATTTTCCAGTCAACACTTGCTTCAGCTTACTCAAGATCACAAAGGTCTTTCAAGGCCTGTAATGGGGCTGAGTGCAAAGGTATGGTCATTTAGGCTCAGTGGCTATAGTCCTCATGAAACAAAGGTTGAATAACACTCCCTTTCATCTTCTTTCATCATTCTCATTTATGTTCACAATTAGTCTTATTATTCACTTTCCATGGATAGTTGGAAACACAATTTTTTTTTATACTTTCATAACTTTATTCCACAACTTTTTTCATTCTTTTTCTTTTTCTTTCTACTATTTTTTTAAATGGAGGGGTTCCATTTTTCACAAAATTAGGGGTAGAAGGGACATTCTTGTATTTTTTTATTTGCCTTTTCTTTTCACCACACCCCCAACTTAGGCTTTTGGCCTAAGTTGGCTATTCAAACAAACCATAACTTCATGAGGATTATGGGTGATGGATAAAAGAAAGGTCATTGTTTTCATCAAATTTCTTCCAAAGAAAGGTAAGGCTCAAGAGTTGTTCAAAAAAGGTTCACACACACTTACAAGGTAGGCCACAAAAGAAGTATATGTCAAATTGGCTCACACTTTAAGAAGTTGCCTAAGATCATATCCAAAGATAGCCTTACTTAGTCGATCGGACCAACGGGAAAAATTCTAGGTGTTGTCATGCATGGTTCATAGTAAGCTCATCACACAAGGCATCGACACTAAAGTAACACAAGACTTCACACTTCCGCTAATGTGCAACAATCATCACAAGAGACTCGGTTTAATAATTGGCTAGTCACAACGAGATGCAAAGAGTCCATATATTGTCTATGCAACTTCATTTGGCTTCATCGTAGCCGCACATTCATGTCGGTTCAATTATGAGCACTATTTAAGTCATCGGTATTGATCAAAATCGATACTCAAATTTGTGAAAGGCCAACCACGTTCAACACATACAAGAGGTGGCGAAATATTTTTTGGAAGGGTCAAAATCATTTGCTATTTAAAGTAAAAGAAGCCACAAGCTCAAACCTTTCACGAAAGCAGTATTAACACAATTATAGCTTAAAACGTAAATACATAAACAAAACACAATTCACGAATATAACACAAAGGTGGGCCACACCCCACCACAATTAAAATCAATTTGTCCTCAAATGCAAATAATAAAATATCCAGAATGTAAATTAAAGAAAGACAGAGAGGGAGGTAAAGATGGGATCCTATCTATGTGGTCGCTCCATCTGTCTGGGCATCAATGCCCGATGTGTCAGCCTGGACTTGGAGAATAGTCCCTGGAGTTACTTCAAAAAGTTCAGCGGCAATTGACTTGCTAAAATTGTCCAAATCATGAGCCGCCAAAAAGGAATGTATATCTGTGTAGAATCCACGAAGGGACAATGGGATCTCGGGGGACAGATCTCTTGCTGGAACTAGGCTTTTTGCCCTCACTTCTCGTCTTGGGATGATTCGCTTCATTTGTATATTTCCTGAAATTTTTCACTGTTATCTGTCGGGGTGGCATGATTCTTCCTGCAACTTTAGGTCTAGCCATGTCTGCAAAGCTTCGAGACAAATAAGAAAATATTCGACAAACGAAACATGGACAATTAGCTGCAGAAAGACTTGCAAATCCTTTCGGCGCGAAAGGGGTTGCCCGTCGAAGGTTTTAGTGCAGTGGGAGTTCAAGGGGTGCAGACAAAGGGCGAACAACAAGACTTTCAGGGATTCGCCGATTGCTTTTGGCGAACTCATGCTTCTCGCCGAAAGGTTCAGAAACCAACAAAACATATAGCATGAAATTAAAGGCAAGATGGGGTCATTAGGCGAGCCGCAGAGTGGTTCGGCGAGCTCGACCCAGATCGCCAAACGGCCCAATGTGCCTTCATGCAACCCACCTTCTCAAATTCAACTCCGCAACCCCGAAAACAAAATCAAGGCATGTGCAACTCAAATTAGGCTTAGACCCAATGACACTCATGCACAACCCACTATTATTCATCTACTTCAAGGTATAATTTTCAAGAATTAAATATTTAACTTGGTACGGGCAAAATTAGTGAATCTAACAGGCAAACAAAAAAAAATTAATCCTACCAGAGAGGCCCATCACACATCAACAAGGTGATATCATTGCATTGAGTACAAAATCGATAGAACGAACTCAGAGTTCGGGAACTAACCTTTCGTGTTGACTAAAATGGAATTGAACCGCTAGGCAGCAATGTAATCCAAGTTCCAAGCACAGATCAACAACTAAAAATACTCCAAAAATGCAAGAAATATAAAAACTAGAGTGCGGGTGTGAGTTTGGGAAGATGTAAAGGTGAGGGAAAGGGAATGAATTTTGAAACTTTTAAACATTTGGCCTGAAAAACCATATAGTTTTTGCCCATTCGACGACATTAGTCAGGATCGCCAAAACACTCGGCGTTTCGCCAAGTATTCACTTGCTTCGCCGAATTTTATAGAACTTCCAGTTATTTTGGGAGTCCAAATGGCGGTCTCCATCCGTATCGCTGACATGGTCGGCGATTCGCTAATAATTTCATGTGCTCGTCAAGTTTTACAGACTCCAATGTAAGTTGGCCTTGAGTCTAACTGCGGTCTAGTTTGAGGTCACCGAACCGTTTGGCGATTCGCTGATTGGACTTGTTACTCGCCAATTTGCACTTTTCGTTCATTCTCCACACTTCCATCTTCACAATCAACACACCATTATTTTATCAATGCAACATAAAACAATAAAGGGTTTTGGATTGCCTCCCAAACAACGCCTTAGTTAACATCGTGGCACGACGCAAGTCCACCTTCAAACCTCATTTTTGGGGTTGACCATAGTGTCACTAGGAAAACCCCCATTTTGTCTCAGATTTAAGTGAGACGACATCTAACCCATTTGGGTCTCCAGCTGCTTGATTGATACTGAATGAGAGGTGATGGTCTGGCTTAGGGTCGATACATTTTCTTTCATTTCTTTCAAAATCTTGTCCAACCCCTCAACTTTGTTGAGGATACGAGAAAACATATCCTCAAACCGACCACCTTTCGAATCCTTCAGCTTTTGGAGCTCATAGGGAGGCATATACCTGTCCTTCTCCCTATCCTTCCAGTTAGGATTTCGGTCCCTTCATTCTCTGTCGCGATCCTTCCAACCATCTTCTCTAGACCAACCCTGGTTACCACCCTGCCTTGGGTAGTTTGAACGATAACCACCGCCTTGGTTGTCTAGAAAATTTACCTCTTCATTATACAAGGCTTCAAATTTCATCTCCTTAGGATTTACACACCCGACCCAAATGACATTGACACTACGGGAACCATCCCCCATGATATTTTTGGATAAAATGTCAAGCTGTGTCATGATCTTGGCCATGTTTTGGTCTCTCTCATGATCCCTTTCCATCTGCTCCTTGGATAGCTTGAATGTGAGAGGGGTGACCTTGTCCTCACAGGTGTACCACGCTCTGTTGATGGTTGTCATGCCATTTAGAAATTGGGCTGCTATTGCATACGGTTGCTGCATCAAGCCTCCAGGTGATAGTTGGTCAGCAACACCTTTGTTTATCGAGTCCAAACTCCGGTAAAAGTATTGTAGTAGCACGTTATCTAGCAAACCATGGGTTGGGCATTGAAGCACCAACTTTTTGAACCGCAACCAAGTTTCGTGCAAAGGCTCTCTTTCTAGATGCTTAAAGCTTTGGATACAGTCCCGAAGAGTCGTAATCTTCGAGGGAGGGAAAAATAGTGCATTAAATGCGGTGACCAACCCCTCCCAAGAAGTGATGGATTCGCGTGGAAACTCTGCCAACCATTTGCACGCTTCTCCCATCAACGAGAAAGAGCATAACCATAATCGGACTGACTCCTCAGAGATGATTTTGAAAGAGAATGGTTCGAACACATCTACGAAGTTTTGAATATGCTCGTGAGGATCCTCATGTGCCAATTCACTGAAAATTCCTTTTAGTTGCAACAGTTGCAACGTAGTGCTCGTTATATGGAACATTGCATTTCCTTTAGCTGGAGGTAAACGGATGGCCCCAATACCTCCCATGAGATGGGGGTCATTAGTTTTAGACTCTTTGACATCGTTGAGATTTCTGATGTCGTCTTGGTGGCCCACCTGGCTGCCGTTGCTGCCATTAACACTCATGCTTCCTGAAATATTTACACAGACCAACGGAACAAAACTACAAATTAAGTAAGTAGAACTACACTAAGAAGAACATTTTTTTTACTTAACTAGAAATTCTAAATTAACACCACTTCCCGACAGCAGCGCCATTTTGATGTTTGCGTAATCAAGACACAACTTCCAATTCGCGTGTCTATGATCGTACAATAGTAAAGTTACCCAACCAAGGGTTAGGGTCTAGTCCCAAGAGAGTGGTTTTGAGAATTAATAGAAAAATAAAATTTAGTTCTAAATAGTTATAGCTATAGACATTATCAAATATAAACCTACTAAATCAAAAGGGGGTGATGCAAGCATCAATTATCAATGGGTGGTTTTGTATTAATTAACAACTACAAACAAAGAAGATATACGAAATCTAGATAGAGAAACGGGATTCTTGGGAAGTGATAGGAATACGAAATAAACTAAACTATTGGAAA
The DNA here is from genome assembly GCF_019186545.1 of Solanum stenotomum. Classification (NCBI taxonomy): domain Eukaryota; kingdom Viridiplantae; phylum Streptophyta; class Magnoliopsida; order Solanales; family Solanaceae; genus Solanum; species Solanum stenotomum. Next base: position 31,973,709 of record NC_064289.1, on the reverse strand, counting down.
CATACCTTTGATAGTAAATTGTTGAGTATTTGTGACTAGGATAGACTATAGTGGGGGTAAATTCTCTCTCAAGCAACTTACCCCGAATCGACGCGATTTCTCTCGAACACCGAGTTGCCGCTTTAAGCACAGCCTCCGCCTTGGCCCATTCACTCTCTCTCGAGCTGAATGTGTGGGAGAAGGACTAGGATTCACTCTCTCGAGCTGAACCCATGTTGACCCAATACTACCGGCTATCAATTTAGTAGTCTTAGTTTTACGACCTCTCTCTCTCGAGCATGCCAAAAATAGTAAGATGAAATCGTATTTGCAATTACAACTCCATTAAGTTCATACACAACTACTAAACGAAATCACATTTAAACAACAAATAAACCATCAACAAGCAAGCCCCAACAGATTATCTAACCCCTATTCACGAAATCACACTTCAAGAATTGGGGTTTTAGCTAGACAGGTAAAAGAGATAAACATGTATACCAATATCAGTTTCCATCAACTGGATATGAAGGATTAAGTCTTAAAACATGTCAAGAGTGAAGAATCTTCGAGACCCAAGTCCAATTTCTTAGAGTTGAAATCCTTTGAATCTTCATGGTCTTAGAACAAAGTCTCCAAAACCCTCTAAAACTTACACTATCTAAACACTGTAAAAAGTTTTAAGAATAATAGTGATATGATACTAAGCTAGAAATTTAAACAAGCATATATAGTGTTTGAAAATGTGCTGCAAAGCTTTGGCAAAGTTAGTCGGGATCGCCGATACATTTGGCGATCCGCCGTTTGGTCGATTTCATCGCCTTCCTGCTATAGCCTCTTCACGTTTTGAATCATTGGGTGATATAGTACTACTTTGCGGAAATGTTCGGCGACACACCGACTGCTCCATTATATCACCAACTTGACCTTTTCCTTCAGGGCTCAGCACACTGGAACAAAAGGCGATCTCCAGGCCGATCGATGACTCGCCAACTTGGCTCAGCGATCTTCAGGCCTTCATTTCTTTGTTCCTTTCAGCCGCCTTGTTCCTTTTTTCCAATTAGTGTCCATGCTTTGCCTCAAAATCTAAATACCTGAGATTTAAGGATTTTCATCAGATATTGAGACAAAATATGCATTTGAGAACACTAATTCTATGGACTTATCAACACCCTGAAATGACCCCAAAAATGTCGGAAAATGTGCTTCGAAAACACCTATAATTGTAATTTCCATATATCTCAAAATCCGTGCATGATTTCGGAAATTCAACTTCATATTCTTATTCAGGGGGTCAAAGTGAGTGGGAAATGGGTCTAACCCGAATTTTAGAGCAACCGTATCAAAATTCGAAAATCGCAAAAAATGCGATTTGGAGGGTCAACTTTAAAGAGGCATATCTCTTAGCACACAAGTAACTAGAAGGGCCACTAACTATTAAATTAAAGC
>NC_064289.1:31918144-31958425 GCF_019186545.1 Solanum stenotomum | reverse complement strand
CTAGACGTAAATATGGGACCTAGAATCACGAGTGACCCCAAGCTAACCCTGAGCTGACATATCATAAGCATACTAAAAGATTACTAAATAAAATATACTATGTGGAAGCTTAAAACCATAATTAACTGAAAGTGGGGAATATCCAATACTAATCTGAATATATAAAAGACTATGAGTTTAATAACAACTGGAAGATCAAACTCAAACTAAAACTGAATCTAGTACTATGTCTGAAAAGCCTCTACTGACTAGAGTTGTTGGGACATGCCCCTAGCTAACTCTAGCAAAACTAAAAAAAACTGAATCAAAATACCAAAGTGTAAAGCATGTCTATTGTCCTCGAAGTATGAGGACTCACCACTGAAGCTGCTGAACTGAAGATCGAGAACTAATCTATGTGTGATCTATATGCTGAGTACCTGAACCTACATCATAAATGGATGTAGCTCAGAGTATGCATCAATACTTGAAATGTACTGAGCATGCAGGATATAGAGTATAGTTAAATAAAATACATAACTGAACAAAACATATTGAGAAATAACATAATCTGAATTGAATGTAAATGTTGGAATATACTGAAGACTGAACTAAATGCAATGACCAAGTACTAATTTTGAACATGACATACTGAGACTGAATACTGAAGTATAACTGGAAATTGGTCAAGTGCAGTATAGTCTAACTGTGGGATCTACTATTAACCAAAATAAAACCACGTGAGCTAAACGCAGAATCTGATGTATACGCCCCATCGAGAGGATCCAATATATCTTGCCAGGGGTATAAAGGCATGACTATTCGATGTATACACCCCATCGATAGGACCCAATATACCTTGTCAGGGGTATAAAGGCATGAATTGCGTGATCACTAAAGTAGATGTCCAGCATAGGGAACTGATAAACCTACGGGGTCACGTAGTTTTGGGACTACGAGGGTACATTGAACCCTAGTCCAACTCGGTCTAAGCCTACTCCCAACTGAAATGTGTATGACACAACAAAACTGAAATACTAGATAGCTCAATGTTCTGACATGCATATCTGAGAATGCAACATTTAAATACTAACAATGAAATATTCTTAACTGGAGCATGTATATCTGTTTAATCTGACTAAGCAAGTGTAATTTATGAACTAAAAGGATCTACAAATCTAGGGTTCTGAATTTCATGCAAAGAACTAAGCAACGATTTCACAAAAACATGATAATCTGATTAAGAATACTATAACAGCTAATTCACAACAATTTTACAAGGTTGTAGAAACCGTAGGACTAAACATGACAGAGAATAAAGAATCTAACTGAATTCTAGGGACCTAATGGATTATAGCAACCCACTACTGAAATCCCACATACCATGTGATGAAATCTACGGAGAAATCCTTCAATTTCGTGGCTGAAACTTGAAGAATACTATTGCTTGTTCTTGGGAGGTTTGGTAGACTTTTACCCCTTCTTTTTGCTCCAAGTTTGGATGATTTTTGGTGAATAACGGTGTAGGGTATGTCTGATTAAGTTATTGGGGTTAAATTGAGTAACACGACGAAGTTTAAGTGCCCAACGCATAGGAAAAAGACATAAATGATCCTCACTTAAAGCTGAGGAAGGCCACCCACAAAGAGACCTGTTGGCCGTAGGTAGACCTACCAACCATAGGTGGGATCGTCGATCAAGTCTTCCCAACAAGGTTTCACTAAAATGCACATAACTTTTTACTCGGAGATGGGATTTTAGCAAACTTGGTAGCGTTGGAAAGAGGATTAAATTATCTATCATTTGGTAGGTCATGGGCCACCTAATTCATGTGGTGCTAAGAATGATGACCATTTGAAGTTAACGCAACAATAATTTCCCTCTAATTGGCTGCTAACCCTCACCTACGATCCGTAGGTCCAACCACGTACCATACTGGTCGATCGTGGGTGGGATCAGAGACTATAAAAATTTGGGCCTTATCAAGAGAACCCCACCTATAGTTCGTGGTTCCACCTACGATCCGTGGGTGGTTCATTCGATACTGGTACCAGTTTTTCTGAAAACTAGGATTTTTCTTCATTTTGAGATCTGAGGTGATACATAATATCCCCCTTGGGAACTTCATCCTTTAATGAAGTCTAAACTAGCTGAGTATGGAGGGAAGGAGCTACAAACACTACCACTAAGTACTAGAAATTGATATCTAACTGAGATGAGTTGCAAAGACATGCAAATATGTTGAAAATGCAAGAACAATTGAAGGAACAAGGTATTAAGACTGAATTTAAGCATGATTAAACTGAGAGACTGGAGAGGAAACTATTATCTCAAGCTGAAACGGAATCGAAAGGAAAGAGATGATGATACTTGGCCTTCAGGGCTGCTTCAACTACTCATCCACCTAAGGAACACATAAGTGACCATCTCCCCCTTGGGAGAAAACCACCACTTTCTGTTGTTGAACTACACCTTCCGACTTAAATAATACACGATAATTGTCCTGCTTTCCCTTAACCTTCGCTACCAATAAAGGTTCTGATCTATTCTGGATTATCACACCACCATCTGATGTGTCTGTAAGACTAACTCCTAAGCTAGCAAGCCGATGAACATCTTTTGCTAATTCCTTCCCTTTTTCCTCAACATGTTCTATACCACCCTCTAGAGATCATCTTTCTAGTATTAAGGTAAGAGATAATTCGACCTATAGGAACTGAGCTACTACCCTTCCATTCTAAGATTGGCTCGTTGGAAACTGAAACCGAATGACCCTAGTTCTACAATCGACTGAGGCATAACATGGATGTAACCAATCCATGCCTAGAATGATATTGAAATCTACTATTTCTAACTCTACAAGATCTACGAAGGTGACTTTCTAAGAGGCTATGACAGGGTAATTCTTGCATGCATGTCTAGCTATAACTGGGTTACCAACTGGAGTAGAGACTGAGAAGGGTTCTGAAAGAGTTTCTGGACTGACACCTAAGATTACTGTTATAAGGAGAGTTACAATGGTATGAGTAGCCCCTCGATCTAACAATGCATAAGGAAAAACTCCAAACATACCAGTGACCACTTCAGGAGAATCTTCCTGATCTTGGTGAGCCTGGAGAGCATAGAACCTGCCTTGGCGCTGACCACCACATTTACCAGATGACGCACCCTGTTGAGCTGAGCGACTTGCTAGTGTTGTTCAGACTGTAGACTGAGCCCTACTTTCGTTACCTCCTTGCCCTTGCCTGGCATAAGGGCAATCCTTTACCCTATGACGAGACTGACCACATCCAAAATATCCTTCCTTGCCTGCAAGACACTCGCCTGGATGGTTTTTTCCACACTTTGAACAAGTTGGGTAGGTCCTATTTCCTGAAACACTTCCTCGAGACTTAGAGCCTGGTGCCCTACTAATCTGATCCTGTTGAAATTGTGAGTGATTTCCACCACCCGATTTCTGCTGAGAGTACTCATAGTTCCATGCTAGCTTTCTTGTTGACTTTAGCTATTTCCCTAAGCTTATCTTCCTAAACCTGCTAAGCATGGGTCATGAGCCTAGAGATATTCATATCCCCTAACAACATAGCATTGCCACACTCTGTCTTCACTAAATCGGATACCCAAATAGAAACTTACTCATTTGTACCCTTGGATCGACACCCATATGTGGAGCATACCTAGAAAATTGGGTGAACTTAAGTATGTACTCTTGGACTGACATGGTACCTTGCCTCAAATTCATAAACTCCTAAGCTTTAGCCTCTCTTAACTCCCTAGGGAAGAACCTATCCAGAAAAGCCCAAGTAAAACACTCCCAAGTCATAGGAACTACATTTGTACCCCTGTTTTCTTTCCACTGAGTAAACCAAATGTGAGCTACATCCTTAAGCATGTAGGATGCCAACTCTACCCTATCATTACCAGTTACTTGCATCACTCCAAAAATTTTCTTAACCTCATCGAAGAAATTATGTGGGTCTTCACCAACTTGTGACCCGAGAAACTCAGGCGGATTCATCCTAACAAAATCTCGAACTCTAGCTGCCATTGACCCATCATTTCTATTAGTAGGAATTGGAACTTTCTTATTGTTCTGGTTAGCTATACTCTAAGACAAAAACTGAATTGCATTCAGAAACTCTACATTAGAGACCTCATGGTCTGGGACTGAAGGGACAGTGTTAGCATTGCATGCATTAGCATTTAATAGGTAAGCTCTACGATGAGTCATGATCTGAAATACATAACGACGAATTAGAAAGGAGATCATACCCACACATGATAAGAATAGCAAGAAAGTGAAGTTTTTCCATAAACATTGTGTAGCCTCCCTCTCATTAGATATGGTGCACTTCACACCTATGAAAAGGGTTGTACTTAGTGCGCCTTTAAGACATCCTAGGACTCTTGAATCTAATGCTCTGATACCAAGTTTGTCACACCCCGAGGCTACCCTCTAGACGTAAACACGGGACCTGGGATCACGTGTGACCCCAAGCTAACCCTGATCTGGCATATCATAAGCATACAAAAAGATTACTAAATAAAATATACTATGCGGAAGCTTAAAACCATAATTAATTGAAAGTGGGGAATACCTAATACATATATGAATATATAAAAGACTATGAGATTAATAACAACTGGAAGATCAAATTCAAAACTAAAATGGAATCTAGTACTATATCTGAAAAGCCTCTACTGATTAGAGTTGTTGGGACATGCCCCCAGCTAACTTTAGAAAAACTGCAAAAACTGAATAAAAAGATTAAAGTGTAAAGCGTGTCTATTGTCCTCGAAATATGAGGACTAACCACTGAAGATGCTGAACTGGAGATCGGGAACCAATCTATGCATGATCTGTATACTGAGTACCTGAACCTACATCATGAAAGAATGTAACACAGAGTATGTATCAATACTTGGAATGTACTGAGCATGCAGGATATAGAGTATAGCTGAATAAAATACATAACTAACATACTAAGAAATGACATAACCTGAACTGTATGTAAATGCTGGAATATACTGAAGATTGAACTAAACGCAATGAACAAGTACTAATTCTGAACATGACATACTGAGACTCAATACTGAAGTATAACTGGAAACCTGGTCAATTGCACTAGAGTCTAACTGTGGGAGCTACTATTAACCGACATAAAACCACGTGAGCTAAACGCGGAGTTTGATGTATACGCCCCATCGAGAGGATCCAATACACCTTGCTAGAGGTATAAAGGCATGACTGTTCGATGTATACGCCCCATCGATAGGACCCAATATACCTTGATAGGGGTATAAAAGCATGAATGTCGTGATCACTAAAGTTGATGCCCAATATGAGGGTACGTTGAACCCTAGTCCAACTCGGTCTAAGCCTACTCGTAACTGGAATGTGTATGACACAACAAAACTGAAATACTAGATAACTCAATGTTCTGACATGCAAATCTGAGAATGCAACATTTAAATACTGACAATGAAACATTCTTTACTGGAGCATGTATATCTGTTTAATCTAACCTAGCAAGTGTAATTCATGAACTAAAAGAATCTACACAACTAGGGTTCTTAATTTCATGCAAAGAACTAAGAAACAATTTCACAAAAACATGATAGTCTGATTAAAAATACTATAACAGCTAATTCACAACAATTCTGCAAGGTTGTAGAAACCCTAGGTCTAAACATGATATAGAGAATAAAAAATATGACTCAATTCTAGGGACCTAGTGGATAAAAGGAACCCACTAGTGAAATCTCACATACCTGGTGACGAAATCTATAGAGAAATCCTTCAATTTTTGGGCTGAAACTTGAAGAATACTATTGCTTGTTCTTGGGAGGTTTGGTTGAATTTTTCCCCATCTTTTTGCTCATAGATTGGATGATTTTTGGTGAATAAAGGTTCTGGGTATGTCTGACTAAGTTATTAGTCTTAAACTGAGTAAAATGATGTAGTTTAGGCATAAAAGGACGAAGTTTAAGTGCCCAACGCATAGGAAAAAGACCTAAATGACCCTAACTTAAAAGCTGCCAAAGGCCACCCACGGAGGGACCTACTGGCAGTAGGTCGACCTACCAACTGCAGGTGGGGTCGTTGATCAAGTTTACCCGACAGAGCTTCACTAAAACTAGCATACCTTTTTACTCGAAGATGGGATTTTAGCAAACTCGATGGTGTTGGAAAGAAGATTAAATTATTTATCATTTGGTAAGTCATGGGCCACCTAATTCCTTTTGTGCTAATAGTGATGACCATTTGAAGTTGACCCAACAACAATTTCCCTCTATCTGGCTCCTAACCCTCAGCTACGATCCGTATGTCCAACCACGGACCATGCTGGTCGATCGTGGGTGGGATCAGAGACTATAAAGATTTGGGCCTTAACGACGATACCCCACCTACAATCCGTGATCCCACCTATGGTCCGTGGGTGGTTCTGTCGGTACTGGCACTAGTTTTTCTGAAAACTAGGATTTTTCTTCATTTTAAGATTCGAGGTGTTACAAGTCTGCTGGTGGAGATGAGTCAGGCATTGATGCCCAGATTGAAAGAGACTTAGATGTGCAACGTTCACCTCAAGCTTTGCCTAACATGGCGTTGTTGACTCTCTTCTTATTTTATTTTTGAGAGAGTTACTTTATTTTACATTAAGGACAATGTTTGGCTTTGTTTGGCGGAGTGAAGTATCTTCATACCTATCCCCTTGGGTTGTATCTATCTTGTTTGGATGTTTATATTGTGATTGTTGGTTTTAATGTGAATGTTGGTTTTTTATCCAAATTAAGGAATTAGTGTGAATGTTGGTTCAAACCTAACCACGTTAACCACGCTAATTCTCCACTAAGCTTGCACGCCCCCTTCAAATTGTGCTTCCTTATGAGTCGGGGATTTCGACTCATTTAGGGCTTAATATTTAAGGAATTAGTGTCCTCAATGCCTATTCATACTCATAACTTATGTTAAAATTTTAATTTGCAGCAATGAAGGCAAAAGAGGAAGGAAAGGACATTACGAGGTAAAAAAAAGCAAAAAAGCTGAAGAAGTTGAAGGAAAGCAAGGCAGGTAGACGCCAAAGCCACTCGGTGAGTCGCCGAGTGGACCTTCAACTTGCCTAAACTTCTAGGAGGCCAGCCCATGGACAAAACCAACTTGGTGATAGGATTAGCATTTCAACGATTCACCGAAGTGTTCGGCGATGCCAAATTAGTTCACCTAAAGTTATAGAAAAGAGATGGTGAAAGGTCAAGCCAAGAAGACAACGAAAGGGGGCACTCGGTGTATCGTCGACCAGGTCAGTAAAGCCCGACTTGCTTCGCTGGGTGACTCCGATGCTAAAATTTTGGAAACGTATAAATGCAATTTTCAAAAGAAGAAAAGGAGTTCCCACATTGTCCAGTTCTGGTTTTTGATCTTGAACATTCTAAGACATTGTTTTTACACTTTTGAGTAGAGATTTAGGGTTTGTTTGAATTTTTACTTCAATTTGAGCATTTGGAAACTTGTGGATTGTTACCCAACCTGATGAAAAACTACGTTGGTAACAATTTCTTGGTCTTTATTATGTTTGGCTAAAATCCCCATTCTTGAGGGTGTGATTATGTAGTTGAAAGTTTCAATTAGCTTATGGGTGTTAATATTTACTAATTTTATTGTTGATTTGAAGTGGGTTCAATTAATAGTTTGTGTTTTAATTAAGGAATTGTAGTTGCAAATGCAATTCTAGTTGAGTACTCTAACCTTGCTTGAGAAAGAAGTATTAGAGTTAAAATTATTAGTTGATGATTTTAGTGATTATGTTGTTATGGATTTAGCTTGAGAAAGTGGGTCTGAATTCAATCCTGCAAATCTAGCTTGAAAAAGTAGATTGATTAAGGTATTGGGTTGTTAATCTGTGTTTCGCTTACTGAGGTTCGAAAGAACTCACTTGATTTGTGATAGTTGGTTGAGAAATAGCTATTGCACCCAAAGCCTAGCCTACCCACTGAGATTCAACGACTTTCCGTAAATAATAGTCACCCATTTAGCGAAATTTGCATTCAATTTATCACACTCCCAAGAAACCCTCTCTATTTGATCTCCTGGTTCTTTGTAGTTGTTAATTGGTTACCCAATTCCCCTCATTTGACATTAATTGTCAAAACTTCATGATTTAATTAATTGTTGCGAAAATGTCTACATCTACAAACGATTAGAACACCATTTTTACTTTATAATCAAATTCTTTAAGGTGTCGCTCCTTGTGGGATCGGCCTTAACTCTTAGTTGGGTTTATACTTGTTAGCGACCGCCAACAGTTAGAATCGAATGAAGTGTAGTTGAGCGTTAGAATTAGATAAAGTGTAGTTGAGTGTTATCCCTCCCTCCACACAACTTATTTGTCGTTGTTCCTCGGTTCAACCTACTATTACATGGACACAAATGCGCTTACACCTTCATACATAATAGTCGCACTAAATTTGATACATTCCCCCCAATTTTTTGGTACTCTCTAATATGCCTGGACAACCTCTTCAAACAGCCTAAGGCAATCATTTATATTCTGTTGCATATTACCACCTTGTCGGCCCACTAGATGCTTCAGCAGACATAGTATATACTGCAAAACGAGTTCATACATGAATGTTGCACTAACATTGTCTCCAACACTACACTGTCTTACTACGCGATTACTTATACTTTTCAGGAATTCCCTGATGGATGCACCGAAAACATATCGTCATGCCAGCCTAACCCTCCCAGATGATTGCCTAGGTAATTTCCAAGTTACACCTTATACTACTCTATTCTTCTCCATCACTAAGACAATATTTATTTGGCAAACCCTAATAAAACTCCCCCTAAATCCCCTAGAATAAGCACAGGCCCACCTCTGCGGCTTCAACACATGTGGGAGAATCAATCAGAACTAAGAACCACACTTTACAAAGCATCCAGATAATTTCATTGGCTTTCTAGAAGTTCTTAATGCCTCCCTAAAGTAGTTTAAACCATCTTGGTTAGCTTCCGCATCAAAATGCTTTCACATTTGTATGTTCCCTTACGAAATCTTACTAAGAACCACACTTTACAGAGCATCCAAGTAATTTCATTGGCTTTCTAGATATGGCTTAACGTCGTCCCAAAGCAGTTTAAACCATTCTAGTTACCTTCCACATCAAAATACTTTCACATCTGTATGTTCCCTTACGAAAAATCTTACTATATTCCCATGAGCCATTACAACGACCCCTCTCTTTCTTCCCTTCTTCTGCACTCCAAAAAATCCAGGGCAGTTCCTTCTACCCTGTTGACTGTACCTCTTACCCTACCAGTACTTTATTTCTACCTATTATGAATCTGCACTGTACAGACTCACTCTATGTTGTATTGTCACTTACTACATAAATGTCACCCCATTATTATCTCCAACATGCGTTTAACGCCGCCCTAAATCACTTTAAATCATCCAATTTTGCTTCTGCATCAATATATTTTCACATTTGTACATTACCTTACAAAAGCTTTGTAATATTCCCAGAGACCCTTACAGCTTTCCCGCTCTTTCTTCCCATCATCTCTACTCTATGATAGTACTGTATTTATACCTAATATTAATCTGCATTGTACAGACAGTAATGTTGCATTGCCACTTACTATATTAATGTCTCACGATTATTATCTCCATTACAACAATATCTTACTACGCCTTTACTTTATACATACATGTCTCGCCTTTCGTAACTTTGGCTTCAATACTTGATGGAGAAGCAAGCATAACTAAGAACCACAATTTACAGAGGAATTTGACAAAACACATTGTCCACTCAATCAGTAGTGCCATTCTGGTGGTATATGTACAACAATAATGTTATTTCATATATGACTTTGGAATTACTAGTAGATTTTTAAGCATAATAAAATGTCCAGATTTTCATTTTGTTCCTTCTGTACACAGAACTCCCGTGACAATTATCCTCTACTCTGTAAATGCTCATACTATAATTTTGCCAAACTTCATTTGTTTGATTTGTCCTTTTGTTACATCATATTCTACACAACAATAAGTTGTCAAGTTATAAACTATGCGTATGAGACTGATTACATCCACGAGAACCACTAACGGAAATCTTCAATTGGACAAATACCCCTCATTATACTACATTAAAATGGGTAATTGAAAGTTACAAAAATGTTGTGGCCGTATTTGACTGCGTGCTATAGTACAACTTTTTGGAAGAGTTCGTAGAACCATAGGTTATCACAGAAGATCAATCCATTAAAACATTTAGTTCTGCTTAAACTGGCACATCATGCACCAATACGCTGAAGAACGAATAGCCGGCTACAGTCTCTTGCCGGTAGTTTGCTTATATAAAGAATATACACCACAAAAAGGAAAATTGGTATTGTTTCATTGCCAGCTAACCTCACCTAGGAGGCTACTAAATGGGTAATTCCTACATACAAAAAGTTGTTGGCCATATCTCACAGGGTAAAATGGTACTATTTTTCAAAGAGTTCTTACAATTAGGTGTCATCACTTTTAGTTCTGATTAAACGGCCGCATACTCCAGCAACATGCTGAAGCACCAAATACACTGTATGGGTTGTCGGCATGAGCTTGCCTATATAAAGAAGATAGGTTGCATTAAGGAATTTCGAGTGTGTTTCTTTGTCAGGTAAGATTGAGGAGGACACTAATGATATTGATGATGGCTAGCGCAAATGCGTTTATTTGCAGTGCAGACTTATGTTGATAATGTCAAGATTCGTGTAAATGCACACCCTTAGATTATAACATGGTAACATATATATTTCCTAGTCAATTATGTTTACCACGGGAAAATTAAACCATTTTGATCAAGTTTGTTCATCATTCGCCTAATGCATATGTTTTGTCAGGGTAAAACAAAACTGTCTAAAAAAACTTGTTTCTAATTGTCTACATTGATCGACCGCTAATATTTTTCCTTTATCAATATTTATCTTCTCCAACATATGACTAGAAATAAAATTCATCATTAGCGAGTGACTGCAGCGGGGAACGACCTTACATAAACAAGCAACGCCACTAACATGAATTTCCACAGTAATTCATTTTTTACAAAAATACCTATAGTTATAGTACAGTCTTCTCTTCTTCAAGTCAAGTATCGTGTACATATACAACATTCGATTATAAAATGCAACATACATATAGCCCAAACAGGACCAACTCTATGCTCAAAGCACTAAGGCATATGCCTTAGCCCTAATTTAGGGGCACAAATTCCTACCAAAAATAAATAATGTATTTTTACATACAAAAATTTATTATTTATGTTAAAAGTAAATGTGAACAAAAGGTATCATTTTATTCTATTAAATCTCATTCAAATAGAAGCAATCCAAAAAAAAAACCAAATTTCTTATACTCTCTCCATTAACACTCATATTATTTTATTTTTTTAAAATCCTTTTATACTCACCTTTAACTATTTCATAAGTTAGACTACTAATACTCTATCAAAAATTTCAAAAAAAAAGAAGCCAAAACGTGTTCAACAAATTGAATTGTAAATTGTTTTCTTATTTCTTCTAAAATTTACATGCCTTACAACAAGCATAATAATGTGAGCATATCAAGTTATAAACTTCTTAAATAAAGATTCTATGATTTTAACTCTTATCTTTACTAGATATTTATCAACTTTTAACCTATAGAGTTATATTAACAATTCATATACTGATTATATCAGTGAACGAATGTTTTTCAACATTGAATTGATAAAATCTTATCTAAAAATTATAATTGAAAAAATAAATCAAATAAATCATTTATAAAAACATACGTAATAATTAGCATTTAAAACTACAAGAATTTTGTAAATAAAATAAATATATAAGAAGTTTATTTAAATCTTAGGCTCCTAATTAAAATTTGACTTCAAGTCTACGATAATGAAGGTCACATATTCAACCGATTTGATCCCATCTTTTCAATGACCTAGCACGCCTAACCCTTGCGACTACCCCAACAATTGTGCTTCTTTACAATACGCCGCATACAGGCGTCACGCCGTTTCCCAACAACTGTCACTATTTACCAACCGACGCATGATTCACATCAAGAATGCCAGTATATTGTATAAATATCTACCGTCGAGAAAGCAACCATCAACATTCTAATTTTTTCACCTCCCTATTATTCACATATTAAAATAAATTAAATGAATTAAATTTATCTTAATTTTTCATAGCAATTGCCAATATGGAACATTCACTTCTCTGAGTTGGATACAACGAGGGATGGCTAGTTGGTTAGGGTCCGTGTTTGCAGGATGTGGAAATTTAAAAACTACAAATGAAACAAAGACGTGATTAGTATAGACATGATTCTTATTGATGAAATGGTAATGCAAGTTTGGTATTTTAATATAAGTCACATTCAATATGAAGTTATTGTGAAGTACTAACTAAATTCCTTCCAATAGGGTAATTTGATGCACGCGATAATCTGGAAAAATCAAATCAACAGGTTTCGCAAAAGGTTCTGTGAAGGCTCTCCCATCATTATTAAGAACTTCAAGGTTACAGAAACTACGAGTGAATATAGACCGCTTTCAACACTGTATAAAATCATCTTCTTTCGGATAACTGTTGTCCACAAACTACCAGAAGAGAGTGTTCCTATCCCGAAAAATGGATTCCAATTCATCCAACCAGATATGATTCATTGAAGGGTCAATAAAAATACCCTCTTATTAGGTATCATAATTCGAAGCATTATTTTATCCAAAATCTCCCTTAACAATAATTAATATTACCCAAACTAAACTCGCACATATTTAGTGGACATTTACAATAATAAACTTGCAAAAAAACGAAAATCCTTATAGTGTCATTTGTTGTATTACATTCTCTAGGGTAAAGGATAAATGAAAGAGAGAAATGAACCCAACTACTGGAAAGCAAAAGGATTTAAGACCAGAGATTCTCGGGAAGAAGATCAAGATGACGAATCTATGCCATTTTGAAGAGAAGAGTTTCTACTAGAAAACTCAAGAAGAAAAGCAACCTATACATAGACTGTCACGACCCAAGCCTAGGGCCTAGACGTGACATGGCGAATGAGGAACCCGAAGGAACCCCAAACAAGCCTCTCAAACTTGTCATCACACTTCATCGGTCGCGGAAGTACAATCAACATTAATTAACGGGAAATAGGGACTAAGGGCAAACCATTTCAAAAAGACATCATAGAACAAGAGTCAAGCTCATTTACAAAATACTTGTCCAACGCACACCTTTACATACATAGATAAGACGGGGACAATGACATACTACCGGCTCCCCTCAAAGTCAAAATACAATTGCAAGCTAAAGTCTCAAAACATAGGAGTAGGAAACATAACATAGCCCTCGAATCATTGAGGACTCACCAACAAACTCGGATAAGCACCGTACTAGCCACGTGAATGGAGAGAAGGATCAAGAGTAGCTCCGGTCCCTACATGGTGACATCATGTAGGCAAAATATGTGTTAGTACTTGGAATGTACTAAGTATGCGGGGTGCAACACAACAATAGACAAGGACACAATCGAAATTCAAGAAATAGTTTCATAGGCATTATGAATAACAATATGAGGATGCATGATCAAAGTGAAGTCAAAACATGTTTAAGTAAATCTATACTAATAGTAGATATCATATGTGTATGCATGATCCAACCAATCTATAACCCCAACTTAGGATGGGGGATGCCGTTCACACCCGGACACCCTGGTGGCAAGGTATAAACCCCTCACATGGTTGATGTTGGTCACACCCCAAGCATCCTAGGTGGTGAGATATAAACCTCTCACATGGTTGATGTTGGTCACACCCCAAGCATCCTAGGTGGTGAGATATAAACCTCTCACATGGTTGTCCGGTTCTTTTCCCCCGGACCGGGCATGGTCATGCAACACTTTATATAGGAAATTCCCATTAGGCTCTAATGCAATCTCACGTATGGAATGAACATATACACAAGCTTAGTTTGTCATCAACACATCTCTGGATTGCCATACATCTCATAACTCAAGCTTTAAAGCATCGATTCATCAATTCTCCATAGTTGGACATTTTGTCAAACACCTTGAAGGCATGTAATGGAATCAAAGAGCATGGAAAATAGGGTAGTAATTATGCAGCCAAACCAGTGAACAACCTACAACAACACCTTTTAACACCCACAATACCACATGAAAATCTCCACATCCATTCCAAATTTAGATTCAAGTTCTAGAGTCACAACATGCTCAAAACAATCACTTTTCATGTTTAAAATTCAATGTGCAGGAAATTATTACAAAGAACAAGACTAATTTATGAATCTTAACTTAAACCATGAATTAGTGAGTAGAATAGAGTCTAGGCACTATGGGTGGAAGGACCCATGAGTTCAACACCACATACCTTGAGTTCTTATGAAGGTCTTGAGAGTGTCTTCAATGGAAGCTTGGAACTTGGAGCAAGAGTCTCTTCAATCTTGAGGAAGGTTTTGGATTAGGGTTCTTGAGAGAACTTGAGAGAAAATGTGTCTAAGTATGGGAGAGGTGTTTTGGGAAATGTTTTAGAGATGGGAATTGAACTAATGGTATATAGGAAATAACATATGCCCTTTGGAAAAATGGTCCAACACTTAGGAAAAAAAATGAGGCGGGTGAACAGTAAAAACGCTCACTGGAAATTGCATTTCCTGCCGGACAGATTTTACGAAAATGGGCATAACTTCTTCGTCCGAACTCCGAATGAGGTGAAACGAAGTGCGTTAGGTAGCTAACTCAAAGGGCTTTCCATGGATATGTTATGGGCCACCCAATTATTTGTGTGCTAGGAGATATGACCCTCCAAAGTAGACCCTCGAAAAAGGCTTCACTTGGAAATTTTGGATTTTGATACGGTTGCTCTAAAATTTGGGTTAGACCCATTTCCCACTCAATTTGACCCCCTAAACAAGAATATGAAGTCGGATTTTCGAAAAATGAAACGGATTTTTTTTTGATATAGCTAAACAAGTTTCTGGTAACTTCCGAAGCACATTTTTAAGAACCTTTTGGGTCATTTCATAGACGAAGATGAAGAAGCTTTTCTCCACCAACACAAATGCAAAATAGAGTATTTCCCTACTTTAATGTAACTACTATTAGTTCACCCAAGAAGTAGTTTCTTTCTTGATGTGTATTGACGTATGTTTTAGTAACTCTAATAAGGTTTTCACTAATTGGAATGTTGAATATGTAGATTATTAAATGGAATTATGTAACTTGTATTGTTATACCGAATCTCAATCAACAACGTGAAGTATATACTACATACGCTTCCTTCAGCAATTCAATTTGTGAGTGGTAATGATTAGCCACATGGGCGTTTAAACAACTTTCCGTTAAACACATCCTCCCCGCTCCTTATAAATGTAAATGAAACGCCGACAATTACACATATAGGATACTACATAATCAGAAGTTGCAAGTACATAACACAGTCCTTACCCAACAAAGATACCATACTAATACTGGATAACCATGGATGAGCAAACACCATTAACATCAATTGTTACACCTGACACAAATCCATTGACTTTCACCTTCAATCACATTACCTTGATAAATGTTGTTAGAGAGTCGCCCAAGACTACAAATCCTCCAACATTGCTGATTCACATTGTGATGGCAGTTAAGGGTCAATTATATTCACTATAGAAATAATTGGGACTACTAATATGTTCTTGGATGTCAAGGTCGCTGCAAAATGGGGTTTCAATTTCACAAACAGTCTTATCTATGCTCGGTCTGTAAGATCGAAAGGACAGGTCATTGTGGCCATGGCTACAAATGTTGCTGAAACTATTTTTGGGTTTACACATCACATACGCCCCTATACTACCAGTACCCCTACCAAGTAAAATAATTAGTGGATACCAACAGAATTGGGAAATGAATCATTTATTCTAGACTCAAAATTAAAAAATGACCACGAAATCGCCATAATAAAATAATTTCGTACCAATTTGAATTAATAGCTTCACTTACAAATTTCACATAGCGTCGATAGCACCCCCTCACACCACCAACATCCACCACGTCAACCCCAAAAACTAAAAATTCACAACCCAAATATGAAATAACAAATAATATTGTCGATGTCGAGCATCAATTTCAACCCCTAACGGCCCAAACACTTATGAAAGGGAAAAAAAATTATTCCCCTCTGGTAAATTCAAGAGGTGTGTACTTTGGCATAAACAGAAATTGTCGTATGTTAGTTAATTTGTTGACCATTACTTTTTCGAAAAGCAATTTAAATTGCACCTCACTTTGACAATATATCTACGAACAGTATGAAACACCAAAAAAGTGTGTACGATAAGTCACTGACCATTCTTGTCACTGCACTCAACCCAAATATAATAAAAACACAACACGCAATTACTTATCCCAATTATACTTTGATTACAAACGCCTGCAATTACAACTGCTGAAATTCTATCTGACCCTTACTTCAAAAGCACACCATCCATTAGTGTAGTCAAATGGAATGGATCACAAACATTATTAGATATTTCAAAGACACTCTTAATATACCCACATAGATTATATTGCTTCAACAACTACTATCGGATTTAGTGCTACGAGTTAGGATGCTGGAAAGAAGATTGTCAAGATTTCAAAACCAAATGCATTGTACTCCAAAGACAGAGGAACTAAACCATATCAAAAATTCCAAGGGCCATTATGCCAGATTGAAGAGAAAGCTCACATTAATTACCCACAAATACAAATATCAACTAATTAAGAAAATACAGGACCTACTACACTTTGTGAAAAGCTTAACCAATTTGATAAAGTTATCAAATTGCACGCTAGGAGAAATAATGCACCAGATAAATGGTAAACTGATATTGTCTAATATTACTATATCCTCAATGCCCCAAAACGTATAACTGACATTTTACACTACTTAAAATGCACAAACTGTTGTAAATTATGAACCATACACAGGGTAACATAGTTAGTGCAAAAATGCAGTAAACAAACACTGCTTACAACCTACATGCACGTACTGAATGAATACATTTACGATAACACTTTTTCGGTAACCAATGTGGCATGCCATCTGAATCACCCCATAGGGGAAAGAGGAAGAAGCTCAGTTTCCATGTATAACCGGATTGACCGCATCACTCTAATTACTGGCGAGAATACATGTACGTATCTTTTGCCTTGGACAACATCCACATACCCATAACACATTATCGGGTATAAAAATTACTATTACTATATACAAGTCTTCCAATTGATCGTAAACTTAATTATGTGGTAGATGAATATTCGACACCTTCGAAGTTGGGACCTCCAACATACAACTGCCAATATTGTGGCGCCATTTTATGGTATGAGGAACTAACAGACAAAGGTAAAAATACAAGACAACCAAAATTCACATTTTGTTGTATAGAAGGCCAAGTACAACTATCATTACTAAGCCAACTTCCAATCTACCTCAAAAATCTATTGGGCACAGACTTCGGCCAACTGGGTATAAGTTTTAGAAAGAATATTAGAGTGTATAACTCGATGTTTGCATTTACATCCATGAGAGGCCGAGTGGACAAATCAATCAACCATGCAAAAGGACCTTACGTATTTAGAATAAATGGTCAAAATTACCATCACATTGGCTCTCTATTACCTGAACCAGAAAGAAACCCTCAATTTGCCCAGCTCTATATATATGATACTGATAATGAGATCAATAATAGAATCAATAGTCTGAGGCATGAGAAAGTTGAACCACAAATTGTTCGGGGAATATCTGAAATGTTTGATGAGCATAATGGTTTGGTCAAATCATTTTGTACGGCAAGAGATAGATATAGAGAACAACCAGAATCCATATTTCGTCTGCGCCTCCTATCAGAAAGGAGTAACAATGGCCGACAATACAATATACCAACTGCTTCAGAAGTGGCAAGATTAATAATTGGTGAACTTACATATGCTAACTTTCAGCGCGATGTTATTGAAGAACATCGGAAAAATGAACTACAAAGAATAACGAATTTACACCCATCATTCATGGTGAAGACTTAATAATACACCCATATGATGAAAATGGATAAGGCTTGAAATTTGGTTGGTGGATGTACATAACAAATTATTTGCGAGGACCAACTTGATTCATGAGGCAATATTATTGCTTCTGAATACAACAACATCTTAATGAGGGACACACTATTCTACAACCTCGAAGGTTGTTGAAGCAATACATTGTGGATGGTTATATGGTAATTGAAGAAGAAAGATTTCGATATATTTGAAATAATCAAACAAAACTACGGGCAGATATTTTTGGGGGGTTGATGGATGCTATTGTTCGGGGAAATTCTGATTGTTCTAGGGTTGGGAAAACAATTATACTACCTTCATCGCACATTGGTGGACCATGATACGGGACACAAAATCATCACGATGCAATGTCGATATGCAGGGGGCAGGTTACCCAGATTTGTTCCTTACTTTCACTTGCAACCAGAAATGGCCAGAAATAAATGAAATGCAACGCTTAATATCATAATAGAACGATGGTAGCCGGGTGGACATTATATGCAGAGTTTTTCAGATCAAGTTGTTTCAATTAATGCAACATCTTAAAAAGCAGAAGCCCTTTGGCAAAATTGTTGCATGTAAGTATCGTGTATTACATATTTTAAATTACATTCCAACTTAGTCATAGAATACCCAGCCTCAACAAGATATTATTACAATAACACAAACTACGCATTCCATGATACAGATGTATATTACTTTAATTCGCAACCGTCTAAATCATTTAACAACACAACTTTATATGCAGGTATATATACAATTGAGTTTCAGAAAACAGGATTACCAAATGCGTACATACTGCTCTTTCTTCATGAAACATTAAAAATCTGATCACCAGATCATATTGAGAGACTAATAGCAGCAGAAATCCCTGATGTTGCAGAAGACCCGAATGGATATAATGCAGTCAAAAACTTTATGATTCATGGACCATGTGGAGACTTGAATTCGAAATACACATGTATGAAACAAGGAAAGTGCACAAAACATTTTCCAAAGAAATACAATGACCAAACCAATTTTGATACAGATGGATTTCCTATTTACAGGAGAAGGAATACATGTATTGAAGTTACGTAAAATGGTGCTAAATTAGAAAACAGATATGTTCCCATACAATAGGAACTTGCTTGTCCAATTTGATGCACATATAAATGTCGAAGCATGCAATTACTCAAGGTCAATGAAGTACCTATTCAAGTATGGTTGCTCTATCGGACCATGTTCATAAAGGGTCCAATAGAGCAATCACAATAATAGAAAATATCTAAAGTACAACAGACAATGATGAGATCAACAAATATTAAGATTGCAGATATATATCGGCTATAGAAGCTTGTTGGAGGATATTTCAATTTGACATATATCACAGGAACCAGCAGTTGAGCGACTACCTTTCCATTTAGATGGATAAATCACCATAATATTTGAAGAATCAAGGCGAGTTAAATGCTACTGAGTAGGCATGATATAGAAAAAACAAAATTCACAGAATGATTTGAGGCAAACAAAGAAAATGTCGATGCTAGAGAGAACGTTTTTATATGCGCATGCTGCTTAATTTTGTCAAAGGGTGCACTTCATTCCAAAGCATAAGAAGAGTCAACGGAGTAAATCATAAAACATATCGAAAGGCCTGCTACACATTAGGATTATTAGATGATAATAAAGAATGGAATGACTGTTTGGTAGAGGCTTCAGGTTGGGCCACTGGAAATGAGTTGAAACATCTCCTTGTAACAATTCTTATGCGCTATCAAGTGTGTGATGCAAGATAACTATGGAAGAATAACTATGAAATATTATCACAAGATATAACAACAATTCAGAGAAAGAGATTACGCATGAAAGATTTACAACTAAATGAAAAGCAAATTGAGGTGTACACATTGGTTGAGATTGAAAACATCTTATTAAAGATGGGAAAAGTTTGAAAAACATAGCTGGGATGCCACTTCCAGATTCTTCGTTACTTCGCAATGTAGGAAATCGTCTCATAAATGAGAAGCTCGACTATGACAAATATGCCCTTAAAATGGAGCATTGCAGAGTTAAATTGTTGTCAACGCCAGGCGTATGATGCGATAATAACATCTATACAGAATGAAGAAGGCAAATTAATATTCATTCATGGCCATGGCGGTACGGGTAAGACCTTTCTGTACAATAATTTCTCACCTCCGATCACAATAAAAAATAGTTGTCCCAGTTACCACTTCTGGTATAGTAGCTTTGTTATTACCAAATGGAAGGATGGCTCATTCACGGTTTCATATTCCTTTGGATGTTACTCCGAGACAACCTGTGAAATAAAACAATTAAGCCAACTAGTTGAACTTCTAAAGAAAACTTCCCTGATCATTTGGGATGAAGCTCCCATAGCAAATAAATTTATGTTTTGAAGTCTTAGATAAGACCTTGAGGGACATCCTCTGAGACATATATGAAAATAGGTCAGACAAACCCTTTTTTTGGGGGGAGAGGGGTAATAGTCGTATTGTGGTGGCGATTTCCAACAAGTACTACCAGTTATTTCAAAGGGAACTAGATCTAACATTGTAGATGCAGCCCCGATTTCCTCTCACTTGTGGCCCTACTTCTCAATTTATGAATTGAAGGAAAATATGTGACTTAGTCGTGGAAAAATAAGGGGTACTGAGGCAACAAAAATATCCACATTCGACAAATGGTTGTTACAGGTCAGAGAGGGACCAAAATATGATGCTACAAAGAAGGACATGATTAATATGCCACCTGATGTCTGCATTTAACCATCCATCGATCCTATCGGATAAATTGTGGATGCAGTATATCTGTCTCTCTTACAAAAGTACAACGACCCGGCATACTTGAAAGAAAAATCAATACTCACGCCTAAAAATGAACTGGTGCATGAGCTAAATGACGTAATTATAAAGATGATACAAGGGGAAGGAAGAACATATTATAGCTCAGACGATGTGTGCAAAACAAGCATGAACACTGAGGAAGAAGATATATTGTACCCAACTAAATTTTTAAACAACTTACGCTTCCCAGGGATCCCTAACCATGACATACACTTAAAAGTAGGAATTTTGATTATGCTTCTTACGAACCTAAAACAAACAGAAGGCTTTTGCAATGGGACAAGAATAGTCATCACGCATCTTGGTATTTGGTCTATTAGCGCAAACATCATTTCAGGTAAGAATCTTGGTTCAAGGGTCACAATTCCAAGAATTATTATGTCGCCTAATGAATCAAAGTGTCCATTCAAGCTAAAGAGGCGGCAACTTACATTAGCCACATGTTACGCTATGATAATCAATAAAAGCCAAGGACAAACACTTCATTGGGTAGGACTGTATCTACCAAAACATGTGTTCACACGTGGACAACTGTATGTAGCCGTATCACGAGTAACAACAAGAGAAGGATTATTGTCCTAAATGTGGATGACGACACAGAATACCCAACATTCATTAAAAACATTACTTACGAAGAAGTTTTCTAGAATGTATGGCCTAAAGTGGTAGAAAGAGACGAGGTATTCTTTAAAATTCATATTTTTCATGTGTTATCAACTAATACCATTCTGATATACAATTTCATAACAACTATTTCACATTGTCGTACATTCAGATAACTAGAGATACAACAAATGAATCACGATGGAGATGGCAGCCAACCAACGACTGAACACAAGCTTTGCACTCCAACACCATGCAACCCACACAAAAGTGAGATAGCTCAGGTTGGATGAACTCAAGAGCCCACACACTTTTCGATATAATGTAGACCTCATTTAAATAACGCTTCCATATCTTTATCAGAGCAACCAATACAAACATGTAACATCAGACATACGAGTTGTATTTTTGGTAGGTCATATAAGACTTTGTTAAAATATATAACTTGCACTTGCTGGAAAAAATTATGTCCACTTACAGTGCCATCCTACTATAAACAGAATGTTTGATTATTAAATATATTATTTAAGTACATGTTGAGTCCGATGTGATACTATTTTACTGCGTATGAAGAAGCACATAAACAATTCAGACATACTCTATATAACTCTAATCAGATTGAGCTGAGAATTTAAATATACAAAAAATGTGGCCACATGTACCCCATCTTTAGTATAATAGTCAAGTCTAAACTTAATGGAAATATACTATTTTCCGTATAACCTCGGCCATCATTTAATACAATTGAACCTACACTTACACATTAAACTAAAGGGCATGTGCTTATACATCATAAATAACTTTGTCCGCAAAAGAAAACTTCCCTGACATGATAACAATTCAACAATGTATAGACATTACATTACTCCCATATGATGATTACAAAGTTTACACATAAATTGGAAAAGATAAATACAGAAAAAGGAAAATATAGTACTCACCACTCAATATATTACGGGGGAAAAAATCAAATTACACCCCGCGCGATGCGCGGGCTATTTACCTAGTTCTAAATAGAATCTCAATATTTAACAATACAAAAACAAAATATTGAAATTAGAACCCTAGAATGTTGATTTTACTGAAAAATTCTAATTTTTGAACTAATTACCAGAAATCCTAATACCCATGCATGCATAAGATGAACAATTTCATAATAATACATTTAGTTAGTAAATTTTTTTAGTTGTAAATTGAAAGTTTAGATACTACAAAAGTATATTTTTATTCATAGAGTTTGTACAGTATTTATAGGAGAACAAGTAAGATCAAATAAACTAATCAATCCCAAATTCTTGGGAGATCCTTGAATCAAGAGATTTCCTCTAAACTACTTTCCTATAATAATATATTCTATCCATATTTGCAACAGTAGATTATAATCAAATCTGCCAGCTTATTTGTAGCAAATTACAATCAAATCTGCCAGCTCATTGATGGGGCAGATTGTGACTAAATCTGCCAACTCATTCGACACTCCCCTTCAAGTTGGCATGTAGATATCGAACATGTCTAACTTGCTCACAAAGGACTCAAAAGTAATTCTAAAAAGACCTTTTGTGAAAATATTTGCAACTTGTTTAGTTGTTGGAACAAAAGGAATGCACACACTTCCATCTTCAATCTTCTCCTTAATGAAGTGTATGTCCACTTCAACATGTTTTGTTCTATCATGTTGAACTGGATTATGAGCAATGCTTATGACAGCCTTATTGTCACAATACAACTTCATTGGAAAACTAGCAGGTCTTCTTAATTCTTCCAAATATCTCTTGAGCCACAACATTTCACAAATTTCATGTGCCATGGATCGATACCCAGCATCAGCACTACTTCGAGCCACCATATTTTGCTTCTTACTTCTCCATGTCACTAAATTTCCCCAAACAAATGTACAATATCCAGATGTAGACCTTCTATCAATAGATAAACCAGCCCAGTCTGCATTTGTATAAGCCTCAACACTTCTTTGCTCATTTTTTTTTAAGAACAACCCTTTCCCTCGAGAACTCTTTAGATACCTTAGGATTCGATACACAGCTTCTTGGTGTTCTTCTCGTGGAGAATACATGAACTGACTGACTAGGCTCCAACAAAGAAAATATCAGGTCTAGTATGTAACAAGTAAATCAACTTGCCTACCAATCTCTGATATTGGCCCATATCAATCAATTTTCCTTCCTTTAGAAACTTCAAATTTGGATCAATTGGAGTTTCAATTGGTCTACAACCACTCATTCTTGTTTCTTTTAATAGATCAAGAACATACTTCTTTTGTGACACTATAATTCCTTTCTTCGATTGTGCAACTCCATGCCAAGAAAGTACTTTAGCGGGCCCAAGTCTTTTATCTCAAATTCTGAGGCAAGACGCTCCTTTAGATATTTTATTTCAACCACATCATCTCCTGTGAGGATGATATCGTCTACATACACTATAAGAACAGTTGTTTTTCCTTCTAGTGAATGTCGAGTAAACATTGTGTGATCTGCTTGTCCTTGCACATACCCTTGCTTCTTCACAAATTGAGTGAACCTTTCGAACCAATCCATTGGTGATTGTTTTAGACCGTAAAGAGATCTTCTAAGCCTGCATTTCTTTGACTTATACTTCCTTACAAAACCTGGTGAGGGATCCATATAAACTTCTTCCTTTAGGTGCCCATTCAAGAAAGCATTCTTCACATCCAATTGTTGAAGAGACCAGTCAAGATTTACTGTGATTGTCAACAAAACTCTAATTGAGTTTAGCTTAGCTACTAGAGCAAACGTCTCGAGATAGTCAATGTCATATGTCTGTGTGAATCCCTTCACAACTAAACGGGCTTTATATCTTTCCAAGGATCCATCTGATTTGAATTTTGTAGTGAACACCCATTTACAGCCCACTAATTTCTTCCCTTTGGTAAATCCACTAACTCCTATGTCTAATTTTTTCAAGAGCTCGCAATTCCTCAAAAATAGCCTCCTTCCACTCGGGAACTCATAGAGCATCCTGCACATTTTTTGGAATCCCCACACTAGAAAGTTGTGAAGTAAAGGCTGAATAACTAGGACACAACTTTTTATAGGACACAAACATAGAAATAGGATATTTAGAAACATTTCTGACATCTTTGCCTTTCGCAATAGGTAGGTCCAGATCTGAGGAGTTAGAAATATAATCAGTTGGAAGATTACCTTGAATTCCAGTAAGGTCTTGCGGAGCTAACTTTTGGTAGTGATGAGAATCTTCTATCCTTTTTCCTTGAGTTCGGTTCCTTCTCGAATACACATGTATTTCTTTTGTTTGTTCTCTATTCCCATTTTTATTTTTGTCATTTGAAGGCTCTACAAGTTCAATTTCTGAGTTTTTATCATTTAAGTCACTTTGTTCCCTATCATCTCTTAGATTAGAACTATTTATATCTTCTCCTAGATCCCTCACATCAGTATTTATTGTAATATCATGTTCCTCATTTCCTGGTGTCTAGTTTCCTCAATATCACAAAAAAAACAAATCTTCACCTACACGATACTCCCCCTGAGATGAGTAATAAAATAGAGTTAGGACTCAAAAAAAGTTAGATCTGTTGTGACAATTATCTTCCTAGCATGTTGATCATAACACTTATATCCCTTTTGACTTGGGACATATCCTACAAAAACACACTTCTTAGCCCGCGGTTCAAGTTTACTACGATTATGAACATGAACAAATGTTGTACAACCAAAAACTTTCAGAGGAAGATCTGTAGTTAGCCTAGAACTAGGAAAACTCTCTTTGAAAACTTTAAAAGGTGTTTTAAATTCAAGAGGACAAGATGGCATCTTATTAATAAGGTAAGTGACGGTCAAGAGAGCCTCTCCCCAAAGGTGTTGATGAACTTTACTAGTAAACAATAAAGCTTGTGTTACCTCTAAAAGGTGCCTATTCTTTCTTTCAGCTATACAATTTTGTTGAGGAGTATCCGGACAAGAGCTTTGGTGTACTACCCCATTTTTTCTGAAAAAACCTCCTAATTGTTCATTAAAAAAATTCACGACCATTATCACTCCAAAAAATCTTGATTCTCATTGAATTGTGTTTTCACCATGACATAGAAAGTCTCAAACACACTTTTAACCTCAGATTTGTCCTCCAATAAAATACCCAACTCAATCTAGTATGATTGTCAATAAAAGTTACAAACCACCATTTTTCAAACATTGTTGAAATTCTAGACGGTCCCCAAACATCACTATGAATCATCATAAAAGGTTTTGAAGCCTGATATTTTTTAGAGGGGAAAGAAGATCGATGATGCTTAGCCATTTCACAAAATTCACATTGGAACAAGGATAGAATTTTTTTTCTAAATAACTGAGGTAATAAATGTCTTAAATAATAAAGACTTGGATGTCCAAGCCTATAGTGCCAAAGCATGACTTTATTCAAAATAGAAGTAGAGTTCAAGCAGATAGGATTCAGTTGTAGTGAGTTATTCCCGTTGTCAAGAAAATAAAGACCTCCAGATTCTCTAGCACTACCAATCATGTTCCCTTAGATCTTTTCCTGAAATTCACACAAATCAAAATCAAATAGAGCACGACAATTAAGAGAACGGGTTAATTTACTGACAAAAATCAGATTACAAGAGATCTTTGGAACATGAAGAGTATCATGAAGTGCGAGAGATGGTGATAGTTTAATAGTTCCTTTTCCAGCAATTGCAGAGAAGGAACCATCAGTTATCTTGACTTTATTGTTCCCTACATAAGGAGTGTAAGTAGAGAAAAAATGGAAACTTCCAGTCATATGGTCACTAGCTCCTGAATCTATGATCCAAGAATCTATTTGGTTGGGATTGGCACTAAGAAAAGCAGACGATACAATACATTTTTCAGCAAAAGAACAAGCATGATTAGAAGAATTTGGTGCATTTGGACGAAATTGTGGAGATTAAAGGAGTTTGTGCAGAATTTTCAGTTGTTCCCTTGTAAATGGAGATGTTTTTGGAGAAGGTTATTGCCCCTGATCAAAGTAAGTTGTTTGGAGGGCCTGACCATTTTGATATTGAAATCCATGATTATCAACTCCCTTCTTCTTCCAATTTAGTGGTTTCCCATGAATCTTCTAACATGTTTAACGTGTGTGCCAATGTTTTTTGCAATGATCGCACCATGGCCTTTTGTTTTTGTCATCTTCATTCCTCACTGTTACAAGAGCTGAAGAGTCTATAGCAGATTTTAGTTCAACATGTAAATCAGGTTTTAACATAACTTTCCTCCTAGTTTCCTCTCTCCTAACTTCAGAAAAGGTTTCACGAAGCGAGGGTAAAGGGTTTTTTCCTGGGATTTGTGACTCGTCAAACTCCCGATTTAATCCTGCTAAAAAAAGGTAAACTCTCTCATTTTCTTCTCTTTTTTGTGCTTTTACACTATCCACAGAACACTCCCATTCATAATTGTAACACTGGTCTAATTCTTGCCACAAAGACACCATTTCATTATAGTAAGTAGTGACTTCCTTCTCACCCTGCTTAGCTTGCCATAATTTAATTTTTAACTCAAAAATTTAAGAAGCATTTTTTACATCAGAATATGTCTCCCTAACGTCTTCCCATACATCCTTAGAATTGGGCAAAAGAAGATAAGATTTACCTATGACTGGTTCCATGGAATTTATTAACCAAGCAATCACGAGTGAATTCCCTGATCTCCAAGAGTTCATCTTTGGATCTCCGACTCCCAGTTTTTTCGTCTCTCCGGTCAGATGTCCAAGCTTTCCACGACCATCAATTGCAATCTTTACGGATTGTGCCCATTCCAGATAGTTCTTCCCATTTAATGGATGAGAAGTTAACTGGAAGGGCATGTGAGAATCATTGCCTCCTTGTGTCATTAGATTTTCTGAAGGAGTTCCCAGAGAAGAATCTTCGTCTTCTATTGATGTTCCAGAAAGATGCTCTCCGTCAAATTCCTAATTAGAAGCTCATCCAAAAGTATGGCAAAACCCTATCTAAATAATACGACGAAACATAAACGAAAAGACATTTTTACATAAGACAAAGAAAACAAATAAAACACATTATAAGAGTAGATAATCACTTATTTGGTAAGAATTTTAGACAAGATCAATAATTTTTTTATCCAAATCGAGCAAAAGTTTCACGTCAATACACTACAGCTGATCCAAATCAAGTAAAACCTCACGAAAAATTTACCCAAAATAAAGAAAATGTTCAACTAGCAAAACAAAAAATATTCAAAAATTCATCTTTTACTCTGACAATTAGACTTCTTAAGATAAGGATAATGAGAAGGGAGTAGAAGTATTGATTAATGAGAAGACTTTTTAAAGTGGATAAATATTGGAGAGGTGAGCTTATTATTTATCTATGTGGATATTCACATTAGCTATTCCTCCACCGAATCTTTTGGGTGTAGACACTATTGAAGAACCTAATCGTTAAAAGGGTACAAATGAAAAAATAAATTTGGAGTACTTAATATGTATGATATGTAGGTGTTCACTACATAAAAGCTACTTCGTCCATCCCTTATTAGATGAACATTTTTTATTTTATATGGTGATTAAGAAATCATTAATAACTTGATCAACTTTATTGTTTTACCCTTTGTTCATATTAATTAGCCTCTTGAAAAAAAATGTCACGCCCTGAGCCTACACCCTGGGCGAGACTGTCACTCGAGAACCATTGCTGGCCCCAAGCGAACCCTTGGCCTGACTTACTTACTCAACGGAAGACTCTAAGCATTATTACAATGATCAAATGCATTTCTACTCAATTGTTTAATAAAATGAATTAGAACGTTTAAAGGTCAAACATTCAACTTGGCCAAAATGGCAACTCAAGTCTTAACATATGAAATAATAATGTAAAGACAACCGAACTACTAATTGTCTATGAAGCCTCTAAAATAANCATTTCTACTCAATTGTTTAATAAAATGAATTAGAACGTTTAAAGGTCAAACATTCAACTTGGCCAAAATGACAACTCAAGTCTTAATATATGAAATAATAATGTAAAGACAACCGAACTACTAACTGTCTATGAAGCCTCTAAAATAAAGAGGGATGTCGAGACAAGACCCCCGATCATCCTAACAACTGAAATACTAAAAGCAAAGTAAAAGGAGTCCTCCAGAAAGCAATGAGGCTCACCAACTGACTCTGAGTGCTCAACTGGATCAACGGGGCCCTAGATGTTGATCATGATTTCATGTGTCTGCATCATAAAACGATGCAGGCCAAATGGCATCAGTACATTGAATGTACAAGTATGCGAGGGGAATACTAAAACAGAACGTAAGCTTGAAAAGAATCTAAAAGGAACACTTACCTTGGCTTTACTCAACTCATGAATAACTTAACTCAATATAAAGCAATAATACACATGCAATATATAGAAAGCTTTTTTAAAACAGTAGAAAGGTACTCAGTTTGTTAAAGAAAATGCAATAACAACTCAACTTACTCATATAATAAAGTAATGTAATATTGTGGGAGTTTCTCTAACCGAGAACCACCACTATGAGCCTAAGTGGTGATACAACGTCTTGTACGCTGTCAGAACTGTCCTATACTTTGCCGTCATATAGAACGCCTTAACTAAGTGGATCTACTAGTCTATGCTAAAAAACACTTAAGGAATCATCTAAAAAGTATGATCATTTATTACCTATGATGGCTACATAGTTTATGGAGACTTGAATTATTATGAACTCGCATCCCCATATCGGTGCTCAATACTACTCCCAAAATATACTTAGCTCATATGTTTTTAAAACAAAACTTCTTTCTTTGGTTTGAGATAATTACTCAAAACTTAGCTTAAAAGTTCTTTTGAAAATCGGTGTTTCCCTTCTTGCTCAAATGTGAAAATATTTTTAACTCTTGGGAATACTTAGTTCCTGTATAATCTTTGAAGAAATGAACTTTACTCTTACTCTTTCCTCAACTCAAAGATTAAGTCTTAAAACAAAGTTAAAACGTTTGTGAAAGACTTTTGAAATACTTTATGAACTTCTCTTGACTTGATTCTTAACTTCTCTTGATTTGACTCTTAATTTTCCTTGAATTGAATTATGGATTCAAGGATTGTGATTTGTGATAAGAAGGATCTCATGATGTTTAGGTGTGTTTTTAGATAGTTAAACATGAGAAAAGATCAAGAAATTACTGTCTGAAAACAGGTCCGCGATGCGGAGATGTATTTAATTATTTGGTTGCAAAATAACTTTTGAGGCAGAATGGTCTGTGACCGCTCCGCGACGCAAAAGAGGTTTCCCCAAATCTGAGGAACAAGTCTGCATTTGTTCCGCAACGCAGACCTGGTGCCCAGATTCGCTCAACTTTTCCTTCTGCGTTTTTCCAACCCCAAATTGCCTAAACTTGACTATTTTTCTCAAATTCTCTTTAGATTCAGATACCCAGCATATGTACACAAGAATCTAACTCGAAACAACTCTTAAAATCAACGTATTAATCTCTAAAACTCCTCAGTCTCAGCTCAATTCAAGAACGAAAACAAATTCAAGAATACATATCAAGAACATCAAACTTTTAACCTTTTTAGAACAAATTTCGCTGAACAAACATGATTGGCGCATGGGTGAACGAATCCAACGCTATGAAAGTCTCACATACCTTGGCGAAATCCACACGAAGTTCTCCAAGAAATCGACGAACCTTGAACTTTTCTTCTCCTCTTTTCTCTTTTCTCCAAGCCCTAGCGTATTTCGGTAAAAACGTAAACTGATCTAATTCTGATTAGACCCTAACTTAATTACAAAAAATGAAATAAAACAATTGGGCAAGGAAAAGACTAAACTACCCTTTCAAAATCCGGATTGGACTTTCCTTATCCAAACAATCCAACTTCAAATAGGCATATCTCATTCATACGAACTTGGAATCGCGCAAACTCGGTGGTGTTGGAAAGATTATTCTAAGATCTTTCCTACGATATCTGGAAGCACACCTAACTCATCTTGAGCTAGGAGTTATGGTCGTTTGAAGTTGGCCAAAAACCCATACTTAACATAACTTAACCAATTTTCCAAATTTTCATTCTTTCCTAAAATGACTATTTCCAATTCTAACTCTTTCTAGTTCTTTCAAAATAACGAGATGTTACAAAAGAAATTTTGAATCTTCAATACCTGTTTAAAACTTCTAAAGCCATATTAATTGTAGGGATAAAAGGGAAAAATTAATTAATTCAATCACGATTTAATAAATGATCAATAATATGAAATAAATATTTTTAGTAAGATGCTTATCTAATAATAGGAGACGGAGGAAGTATAAATTTAACAGGTCTTGGCATTTTTGCCTATTTTTTCCGATTAAATTGATTATTATTGCACTCCTCTACATCCTATTGAAGAGTAGCTATTTGTGCACTTTGGCACCTAAAGTTGCAATAATAACTAGGCTAAACCCCGAATGCGAAAGGCATCGGTCGCTAAACTGGTGCTAGTCGGAGTACAATCGCTGAAGCTGAAGACCGGATCGGATTAGAATTCCGAATGAGTTAGAAAATGTTCACACAGTTTGGCGCGACGGCAGATTCACTGAGCAAAGCCTCAAGTTTGATGTTCCGCATCGGCACTGACGCCCACCTCTACGATGATCCTGATGATGTCAATATTGCTCCCCTTCTCGACAGCAAATTCGACTCTGAAAAATGTGAAGCCCTCAAGAGATTACTTGCTCTCATTGCCCAAGGCTGCAACGTCTCCAATTTCTTCCCTCAGGTTTGTGACAATTTTAATTCTTATCAAATTATCACTTTTATTGAAGTTTGTTTGATTACTGCACTGTAGGTGGTGAAAAATGTGGCTTCACAATCAATGGAAGTGAAGAAACTGGTCTACTTGTACCTCCTGCATTATGCTGAAAAGTATGACACCAATTTAAATGAGATTACACTAACATGAGGGGAAAAAATCTTATCTCTTATTTATGTTTTAGGCGTCCAAATGAAGCATTGCTTTCAATTAACTGTTTCCAGAAGGATTTGGGAGATCCTAATCCATTGGTAAGGGCGTGGGCACTTCGTACAATGGCAGGAATTCGCCTTCATGTGATTGCACCCCTTGTTCTTGTAGCAGTGGGAAAATGTGCAAGAGATCCATCAGTATATGTTAGGAAGTGTGCTACTAATGCACTTCCAAAGTTGCATGATTTGCGTTTGGAGGAGAATATTAGTACTATTGAAGAGGTACTTTTTGTTGCTTTATAAAGTAATCATGTCCTTGTAACTTATACAGGAAAGAACTGCTCCAATGTTCAAATCATTTATCTAAATATCATAACAGATCTGTTGCTAAGCTAGGACATTCCCTTGGTTTGTCCTAAAAATTAGACTTTTGACTTATACACTAGCTAAAGCTGTTTAAACATGATTTCATTGCACTTTTGACAGTGATTTAGGGCCTTCTCTTCTCACCAACAACAACAACAAAAAGAACCATACTCAACTTGGATTTTTCATATTTTCTTCCATGTTGCCATATGTGTTTTCTACAACTAAACTGCAATCATGGCTTCAATCATGCTCATGTCAAACAAGCAAACCAAAAAACAAGCAAGTGGATTTCATCATTACTAAATTTGACTTCTACTGCATCTACTATTATGTTTTGCAGCTTGTTGGGATTCTTTTGAATGACAACGCTCCTGGAGTAGTTGGAGCTGCTGCTGCTGCATTTGCTTCTATATGTCCTAATAATTTCTCTCTAATTGCAAAAAATTATAGAAGGCTGTGCGGGACTCTCCCTGATGTGGAAGAATGGGGTCAGATTGTTTTGATAGGGATCCTTATACGGTATAGTATTGCTAGGCATGGGCTTGTTAAAGAATCCTTGATGGTAGCTTCCCATTCTCCAGAGAATTCTAATTCAGGAAAGGAAGGATCTGAAACCTATTTTGGAATCAAAGAGAGAACCAATGGCATTGGGAGTGTTGTTTGTGAATCTGAGATAGCAGAAATGGTATCTAGGAGTTATCTTGAAGGACCAGATAAGTATTTATCCCGACCATGTTCCGAAAGAGCTTCTTCTTTCAAGGACTTATCACACTTTACATCCGCAAAAAGTAACGATGATGTGAAGATCCTGCTACAGTGTACTTTACCTCTACTGTGGAGTCAAAATAGTGCAGTGGTACTTGCTGCTGCTGGAGTGCACTGGATTATGGCACCAAAAGAAGAAATTAAAAGAATTGTTAAGCCTTTGTTGTTTCTGTTGAGATCATCGGATGCCTCAAAATACGTGGTAATTCTGTCTCCCAATAGTTTTAGTCAAAACTGATTCTTATTTACTTGGTAATATGCCTCAGGAGCCATTGAACTTTTTTAGGCTAGAGTGATGGACAACTAACGTTGAGAGGTGCCGTTTTAGTTATTTAAGCATTGACAACATTGATCCTCTGTTAACTTCTTGGACAGTTCTTGTAGGAATTTGTCATCTGCGATGCATATGACCTTCTATGGGAATTCAAGCTTTGATGAGTTTGTATTCAGTTGTAACGGTATTGTAGATTGAAAAAAACATGGCAATATGAATTTCACAAGAGCTTAAAACGTTGTACAGTCCTCAATTCTCTTGCTTGTAATTGCTTAAAATCACCTTGTGCTGTGTTAGCCTTTCAATGAGGCAAAGACACATGTGGAAATATTTTGACTATCTCCACTTCCTAATTTCACAAGGTGCTGCTGGAGTTTTATGCTCCCTAAAATGAGTGAGAAAAGAAACAATGTCATTCTGTTGCTGGTAGAGTGTGACTTAGAGGTTGAAGGAAGAGGAATATGCGTTAAGGTAGACTGACAACTCAAGGGCAGAGGGTTGCTCGCCATTACCTTTTTGTGATTTCTCACTTTTCTTGTCATTTAGACTGATATTTCTAGTTGAACATTCATATTGGATCACTTAAATAGTAGTGACAGTCACTCACTGACTTGTAATAAAAGAAGTGCTGATGGTCAAGTTGCTGCTTTCCTAAATTCAGCCACCAAATCAACATCTGTCAATCAATTTCTTTGCCCGGAAGTTTACTTGGTTCAAGTCTTTTTCACATTTTGTTCGGCCTAAAAACCTTAGGTGCTTCAATGAAGTTTATCCACGGTTTAGGTTGTGGAAAGATTTGGTCTTGGAACTGGATTAGAACTCTTCTCCACGGGAATTTTCACAAGTTAAAGAGATTTTTGGTCATGGTTTCAAGAAGATTTGAATTCTCCAGTAACTTACTAGCTAGTGAGATAAGGTCGTTCAGATCTTTAGGGTTGTTTGGTATGGGGGATGGGATAAATAAAGTTATCCCATGGATTGGGATATCCCATGGGATAAGTTATCCCACCAATATATATGGAATAACTTGTTCCATCATTATAGTATATGTGGGATAAATAATCCCGGGACTAATTAATACCCCTAACCAAACACAGGATAAAATAATTCTGCATTTTATCCCAGGATTATTGTCCCTTCTCCCTCATACCAAACGACCCCTTAGGGACTGTTCTTTAGGACTTTGTCTTTCTTAAAATACTATGACCGCATTATTTTGCTGCAATCAAACATACATCCGTTAGTAGAACTTTGTTTTTGTGAAAACTCTATGACCCAACTTTGCTGCCATCTACAATACGTTCCCTACTTTTGGTGTATATGTAATTCGTTGGTTGATGCAGGTACTCTGCAACATTCAAGTGTTTGCTAAAGCAATGCCTACCTTGTTTGTTTCCCATTTCGAAGACTTCTTCGTGAGCTCTATTGATCCATATCCAGTGAAAGCTCTGAAGCTTGACATACTATCTCTAATTGCGACAGATTCATCAATTTCACCTATTTTTAATGAGTTCCAGGTACACTTTTTCATCTAAATTTATATGTACATTTTTCAAACCATAGTGATTGTCTTGATCTAATTATTTGAGATGCTATAGACTAACCAAACTCAGCTTCATACAGTCATGAATCCTTTTAAAGCACCTTTCTCTCCTTTTTTATATGCCACTGAATGTAATGTTTGGTTTATTCTTTATCAACGTAAAGGGAGTATGTGTGCGTTTTATGATTTTTCTTATGTTGCAATTTAGTTGCTTGCACATTGGGGTTTCCAATCTCTTTACAGCCACGTGTTAACTTCGCATCATTAAATTATTTTTCTCTTTGTTGTTGTGGAATTAGTCATGCAAGTTGGTTCTAATTTGTCAGTTAATTTTTAGGATTATATTAAAGATCCAGACAGAAGGTTTGCTGCAGATGCTGTTGCTGCTATTGGCTTATGTGCCCAACGACTTCCAAATATAGCAAGCATATGTTTGGAAGGACTATTGGTTCTGACTTCATCTGGTAAAGATATCTTCTGTTTATGGAATCTATAGGAGAGCTTTTGTTTTTTGTAATTCTGAGCTTCATTTCTTCATTTATTTAGTTTCAGTTTTTTAAGTAATCACGGACACATGCAGAAATTTCAGATGTGGACATAGCATCATTGGATGAAGAAGCAATTATTCTGATTCAAGCAATAAATTCCATCAAAACAATCATAAAACATGAACACTCAAGTCATGACAAAGTGAGTTGCTTTACTAACTCGACAAATTTGCACATTTTTCAATTTCTAGCCAATCATTATCATTTTGTTACCTGTTACTTAATAATGATATTTTAGGAATTTTCTTAATCTGGTAACAAGTACTTCCTCCGTTAAGTATACATGACACTATTTCCTTATTTGTCCGTTCCAAAAAGAATTTGACATTTTTATATTTGAAAACATCTAACTATAAACTTCTCATTTTTCCTGTAATGAGAAGTTCTTATAGACACAAATGTTACGGTATGTTTAAGACCACAAGTTTTAGAAGTCTTATCGCCACACAAATATAATGAGTAATGACATGTTTAAGACCACAAGTTTCAAAAGTCTCCCTTTTTTTTACTTTAAAATCCATAAGGAGTCGAATTATGTCACACAAATTGGAACGGAGGAGTATATACAGTGTTTCATTAATGTTGCTTCAGGTACAAGGCAGACTGCTTATTATCTTAGGGGTCTTTTATCCAGGGGCGGATTTTTTACCTCGGTTGAAACTCTGTATATATATGTATAAGAAATGTTATAAATATAAAACTTGGCACCCGAAGTATCAAGATGGTCCACGGTGCCAGTGGTTAAACCCTATGTTTTCCTCCCAAGGAACACCAGTCCAAATCCTTGTTGCTACTCTTCTAAAAACATTTTAGTATATTTCTTTGACCATTTTTTCTTTCTGTTTTTTTTTTCATGGGAACTTTTATTATTATACTTAACAAAAGCAAGCTCACTCGTTCACTACGAGTGGAAATCAAATGAACAAGTTCTATTTATCTTCTGTGGATCTGTATCATTTTTCTTTCTTTACATTCCTCTCTCTTCATCAAAATTTTAATAATCTTTTCCTGTTGCCCCAGCTTCATTTCTGTTTTCGTCTCTTATCTTGAATTTTACATGTTATTTTATTTTTATTTATATGGTTTAACAAAATACAAAAGACAAGGGTATGTTGAGTCTTGGTTCATGCTGATTTAGAAAATAATTGTTTTTTGTATTATAGAAATTATGCTTGTAAGGTTGAGTTGATGTACCAGTCTAAACATGAACCTTTCTAAATAATATTTGGAATAATATTTATCTATGTATCGAAAAGACAAATAACCCGAACTGTAAACAGAAGTTGATCAAACTGATCAAATGTTTACTCTATTTGAACCATATAATTGTAAATACGTCTAATTTTACAGTAAAGTATCCCCCGGAACCTCCAAATTTTGGATCCGCCTCTGGTTTTAACAGGTAACGTTGCATGTTCGCTGTCCTTTGGAGAAGGTGCTAATGGACTTGTCTTGCCACCTCTCTCATGTAGACTTCAGAAGACGTGCTGCAGAAATTTAATGCACTGTTAAAATTTTCTGACATGGAACTTTTGAATCTGAGCTCTAATTGTAACTTAGACACATTTATTAAACAAAATGTTTATAGTTTAGAGAACACCACTAAAGGAGCCTGCAGTGACTAGTGCCACCAGAAATGTGGAAATATGAACACATTTCTGAAAAGTTCAATTTCTAAACTTTTCTACTCAATTGAAAATGCTCACTCTGTCAATGGAGTTTCAGGATAAGAGATATAAACCATAAAAATACTTAATTAATGCTTATGGGCACGGATAAAGCCGTCATGCATGTACTCTGATACAATTCTTCGTCAATTCTCTTAGTATGGGTGACAGGGTGTGCTTTTTCATTTCCAGTGATAAGTCTTTTGAAATAAATGATATCAGTGAAGGTTCTTTTAGGTGGTTCTTGTTCAAGGAGTTCAGTAGTCGGTTTGTCAGTAAGATTAAGATCGACGAAGTCATTTTAAGATGGGTATGTAGTGTTATGAGATTAACTTCCAAAGGTGTTGGGGACCTTTATAGAAGATGGGACAGGCTTAAGGAGGGGGATCTGTTCAGAGTTTATCAGAACTTCAACTCTTATGGGAGATTTCTTCGAGTAGAAACATTGCGGGGCCAAAGAAAATCAGCTATTATCATCCCGGAGATGGATTACAATGTAGGGTGGAGTGATTTAGCCGACAAAATTATCAGATCTTTGGGTGAGCCAGTTAACCCAGCTCTCCGGAAGTTTGTCACCCCAGGGAAATCTTTCATGGATGCTGCAAATATCCAGAAATGGCCAGTTATGAGCTCTCAGTCTCATTCTGAATTGGAGAATCTACAGGAATACTTGCAGTGTTGCTTAGTTGGAACCTTCAATGACCCTTTCAGCTCGAGTCCAAATCCAACAGTCATCCATCAGTGGTTCCTGAAAAGGTGGAAGATGACGGCAGGGTTGCGCGTCTTACAGCTCACACATAACCAGATGATGTTTGAGTTTCCATCTAGGCAAGAAGCGGAGAGGATAATAATGGGGGAATGGTTTTGGAATGGGAGAAGATTATCACTTGAGTGGTGGTCTCCAGAATCAGGGACAGATAACTCTAAAGAAGAATTAGTAGCAAATCAGAGGTGGATTAGGGCTTTTGGCATCCCGCTTCACGCATGGTCGGAAGTCTCTGAAATTTATCGGGGACTGTTGTGGTGATTATATCGGTGCAGATGAGGACACAAAGAAGAGAAATCATATTCTCTGGGCTCAGATTTGTATTCCAGCAGTAGCACGAGAACCTCCACGCAAAATTGATTTGAGAGTAGGCGGCAAAATTTATGAAATATCCATTATTGCCGATGCCTTCTCGAAAATCTCAGTTGCCGGTGATTCTGATGAACAGGGTTTTAACCAGCAATCCAAACAAGTTTGTGTCTCGAAAACTGAGCAGTCTATCAATTCAAATTTGAAATTTGCTGATGCCCCTAGGGTTGGGCCCAAAAAATCTAAGACAACCTTGGGCCAACTTAAAGCAAAGGCCAATTGCAGCAGAAGACTCCAGACCAAGTTTATGTTTTGCAGAATGAGCAGCCTATTGATTCAAATCTCAAATCAGCTGAGGACCCTAGGGTTGGGCCTAAAAATTCTAAGACAACTTTGGGCCAACTTAAGGCAAAGGCCCAGTTGCAGCAAAAGACTTCAGACCATCTTTATTATTCAAGGAGGAAAAAGGGGAACTTGCATCTCAATAAAAAGAAGGAGATATTAAAGGAGTGTAAGGCTATTAGGCCAGCCCAAGCCCAATCTATAGTGGCAGACACACAAAAGCCTTCGGAACGACAGTCGAATGCTAAGTTATCTCAAAAGCCATTGTTGGCTTCCCTAACGCAAACTGATTCTCTTGATGAGTGAGAGGGAGACGCAGACGACGAAGCCGAATGCATGCGACCTCTATCTCTTCTCTCTCTTCCTCCTATCCACTCTGTTTTCTCTATTGGGTGTTCTCAAGATTCAGGTTTCTCTTCCCCAATTAGTAGCGATACTTTGTCACTACCCTGGTCCGGTGATAGCTTGGAGGAACAGGTTATTTCACACCCGACAGTTATTGAAACCTCTCATTGGACCAAGATAGTGATGACTAAAGCTTGTAAAGCCTTTGGGGTCAATTCAGTGGGGTTTGAGCACGAAATCTCCGATATGATACTGCGAATGGAACAAAAGAGGAAGTTACAGTTTCAGAAATCAAAGGGAAAGAGCAACAGAAGAAAAGATCAAAGGAAAAGGGTGAGATTGTGGCCAAGAAGTTGCAGTGTACAATTAATTATGAGAATGGAGAAGGGTCAAGTAGGGGCAGGTTCCACAAGGCTTTCTCGGAATGAAAGCAAAAATTATCAGTTGGAATATAAGGGGGCTTAATGATATAAGCAAAAGAAGCACCATCAAGCTACTTATTCAAAAATGGAAGCCTGACATCTTGTGTTTACAGGAAACAAAAACAGAGTGTTGTTCTGTTGCAATAGCAAGACATATTTGGGGATCAAGATGGGTCGAATGGGTTGAATTGAAAGCAAGTGGTACCAGGGGTGGCATTATTATTTTGTGGGACAAAAGACAATGGAAATGCTTAGACTCTTACCAAGGGCAGCATACTCTTTCGGCCATGTGGGAGGGTTTGCAGGTGGACTTCAGATTCTGTTTCTCTGGGGTGTATGGACCTCACTCAACTTCAGAAAGGTTTGACCTATGGGATGAGTTGGCTGCTGTCAGAGGCATTTGGGATGGATGTTGGGTCATAGGTGGTGACTTTAATGTATGTAGATATGAACATGAGAGGTACAATTGTATAAGGAGATCCCAGGACATGAAGGACTTCTCTGAATTTATTCAAGACATGGGTCTTATTGATCTCCCCTTGCATGGTGCAACTTATACATGGACAAGGGGAGAGGATTTTCTGCAGGCTTCCAGAATTGATAGGTTCTTAATTTCCGCTGAATGGAATGAATTCTTTGGAGTTGTGAAGCAGGTGGCCCTGCCAAGGGTTCTCTCCGACCACAGTCCCTTAGCCCTAGAGAGTGGCGATTGGACTTCTGATCCTTCCTACTTCAAATTCGAGAACATGTGGCTGCAGCATGAAGGTTTTCATGATATGGTCAAAAATTGGTGGCAAGGTTATATAGTAAATGGCTCTCCAGACTTTATACTCTCCCAGAAATTAAAATTTTTGAAGAAAGACCTTGTTACCTGGAACAAGGAGGTCTTTGGTAAGCTAAATTCCAGAACCAGTAAAGCCATGGCTGATCTTCTGCTGACAGAACAAGCAACTGAAGGAAGGGTTCGGTCTCAAGTTGAAAAGAACAAAATATTGCAATTACAACTAGAGATTCAACAATTAGCAAAGGCAGAGGAAACCTCTTGGAGACAAAAATCGCGGTGTCTATGGTTAAAAGAGGGGGATAGGAATACAAAATACTTTCAAAGAATAGCCAACTCCCACAGGAGATACAACCACATTGACAGATTGCAGGTAGGAGATGACCTCATTGAAGGAAAAGAGCAGGTGAAAGAGGTAATTCTTGACTTCTACCAAGAGTTATACTCTGAAAACGAATCATGGAGGCCTACTGCTACTT
This sequence comes from Solanum stenotomum, assembly GCF_019186545.1. Classification (NCBI taxonomy): domain Eukaryota; kingdom Viridiplantae; phylum Streptophyta; class Magnoliopsida; order Solanales; family Solanaceae; genus Solanum; species Solanum stenotomum. The sequence goes on along the minus strand of NC_064289.1, from coordinate 31,918,331 downwards.
TTGAGGGCCTGGGCAGTTTGAGTTCTGAAGAGAAGAATGCTTTGGAGCAGGCCTTTGAAGAAGAAGAAATATTGAATGCAATCAACTCATGTGCCCCAGACAAAAGTCCAGGGCCAGATGGCTTCTCTATGGGGTTTTATCAGAAGTGCTGGGGAATTATCAAGCAAGATATTTTGGGTGCGCTCAA
>NC_064289.1:31752776-31916078 GCF_019186545.1 Solanum stenotomum | reverse complement strand
AAAAAAAAAGAAATGTGGAAATTCTGTCCGTTAGCTGAGCCATGAGTAGAAACTTTACATGTAAAATCTACGTTACTTTTATTTTGAGATGGCAACATGAGCTACCAATTAACCTTCATCCTATTTTTTTTAATGAAGTAAGGTGTTTCATTAGTGGCATCAAACAGATACAAAGAGTACAAAAGTAAAACTTAGCGCCATTACATGATGTCATGCTAGAACCAGCCCAGGGAGCTAACCAAAAACCAGAAAAACGTGGGGAAGCACACAACCATGTGGCTAAGTCAAGGATAGAGAAATAGACAGCTACCATTCTTATCCCCAAATTCTCAGATTTTATTTTTTGGAAGCAAGAAAATCATTTGAATTGCAAGTTATTCAAATTCGGCTTCTTTTGACTTGAATAAACCATCACGTGCCAAAGTCTTCTCCCTGGCACAAACATCAACCTTTGAAATGCATGACAAGTTGACTGTTCAGTTTGGGTTGAGCAGGAATTGAATCCTAATGCAATACATCACTAAGCGACCTGTGGATGTATTGCAGGTTATCAAAATTCAGAGCTATAATTGATACTTACTAAATGCAATACTTGCAGAAATGTCATTTTAATAAGATCTGTTTCTGGTACGTAAGCTGTAACAATTTACTTACACCTTGCTGCTTCTTCTTTTTCTACTTACACCTTGCTTATGATGGGAACTACATGCATTATTTTATGTCCTCCCTGCATATAATGGTTAACATACTTGTCAAAAACCCGGAAAGAAGAAGTATATACAATAATCTTTGACACAGAACTTACTCACTCACTCACTTGTTTTGATAAAAGGTGATTGTTCATTTGGCTCGTAAGTTGGATTCTATCCGAGTACCAAGTGCACGTGCAATGATTATTTGGATGTTGGGCGAGTATAACTCCATGGGACATATTATTCCAAAGGTGTTACCCACAGTTCTCAAGTATCTTGCTTGGACTTTTTCTTCTGAAGCACTTGAAACGAAGCTCCAGATTCTTAATGCCATGGTCAAGGTAGAGCACTACAAATATATTTGTTTTTCTTCAATGAGCCTCTAGCTCGAATGTTTTTGGATGGAAAATTTTGCAATTATCTTAATTGTACTTTTTAACTCTGGAAAATCTTCTTCTTTTCTCATTATTATATTCCTTTGATGTTCTTGGCCTAATTGGAATATTTGCCTATGTCTGTACTTTGCATTGTTTAGACAAAAATTGAATCTATAAACAAACAGCAGAGAAGGTGAGCTTACTGTTTAATGGCTTCAATTGCTATTAAGAAGCACAACTGACATTGTAGGAGCATCTCCGCTATCGGCAATGGTTCTTTTGTGCTAGATTTAGTTACTCCAGTATCTATTGAGGAAGTAGATTGATATGAGATGTCGAGTCTGTTATTTACAGGACGTGAAATGGTGTTTGTTTATCTACATAAGCATCCAACAAAATCAATAATGACATGTATTCTTTTGGCAAACTAAAGATGATTATTAGAGTATCTTTGTTATGAGGAGTGCTTGGCTGTACTTTCAAGCTCTCTGTAATATGAGTTAATCTGTCCTAAAATATGATTGCTAAAAATTGTCTAACCTGACATACCCTTATGAGTTTACATATTGAACTTATTCTGCTCGTAGATCTGGCAGAGGGTTTCTCAAAAGTATAAAGATTAGATGTTGCAGACTCATGTAATCTTTGAGAAAGAGATGCTATCCAAATATGCAACTGATTTGGTATTTTTAAGAAATAATTTTCTTTGATTAATCAATGGCTGAATTTCTTAAACCTCGATTTGATTATTTCATGAACCTTGTCTCATTTAATCAACAATAGGCTTGTATTTTTTTCAGGTCTTATTACATGCAGAAGGGGAAGCACTATCAACCTTCAAGACACTCTTAAACTATGTACTTGAACTAGCTAAACGTGACTTGAACTATGACATCCGTGACCGTGGTCGTCTTCTACAGAAACTCTTATCTCACTACATAGGCACTCATGAGTTGGAAGAATCAGCTCCTGACAGCACATTGCATGTACTCACAGGACATTTATTTGGGAGAGAAATAAAATCCATACCTTCAGAACCATTAGCTTATCGTTTTTATCTTCCTGGATCTCTTTCACAGATGGTTCTTCATGCTGCTCCAGGATATGAACCTCTCCCACAGCCATTAAGTTTGATCTGCAATGATACTACTCATGAACCCAATATGGTAATAGGTATGAAACAACCAGGGAATGGTGCCACTCAAAGTGAATCGTATGAAACTGATGATGCTGACACAGTATCTGGATCACTAAATGAAGAAAGCACCTCTGGTTACAATTCTCAAGATTCTAGAACTGGTTCAAGTGGAATTCACGGTAGCCACAGGAGTGGGTCTGTGAGTGATGATGATGAGCATGCTGGTCCACTGATTCATCTTTCTGACAGTGGCAATGCTCATGGGAATCAATTGGGACCAAGGTTTAATCAAAATTCTGACTCCAATGATCTTGGGGAATTAATGTCGATAAAATCTCTTGAATCCTGGTTGGATGACAATCCTGGTTCTACCCATAATTCGGTAGAATTAAATAATGTCTGTCAATCATTGGCCAGAATTTCAATTGGAGATCTTAGTAGCAGAGTGAAACCTAAGTCCTACACTTTGTTAGATCCTGCAAATGGAAACGGCTTGACTGTGGAATACATATTTTCATCAGAGGTGTCAAGCATATCTCCTCTGCTTGTTTGTATTCAGGTCATATTTACCAACAATTCAGTGGAAGCTATGTCAAATATACAGTTGATCGAAGAGGATTCTGGCATGAGGGTAGAATCTTCAGATCAAGTGCTGACATCAGATGAGAGGTTATTGTTGTGCTTTGCAATTTTCAATATTTACTTTGTTGGTCAAAATAATACTGATTCTTATGGTGAATAATGCTGTTTTGAGAGCATGCCCTTTTGAATATTTCTTTTGTCAGTCAACCTTTTCCTAGATGTAATGATAAGATAGTTCTTTAAGTTATGCTGTCCTTTGTGAAGGTTCTATTTCTTATCTAGAAAAACTTTTTTTCAGTTCCTCTTGTTGCTATATGAACTAGTGGCCAGGAGTTCATTGTTTCACTGGTCTTCAGGCATTCAGTGAAATGCTCAACGAGATAAGTAGATATTATCATAGAGCTAGCTGAGGCCATTACAGAAATGTAAATACATAATTCATCTCTAGTCACTGAAATGGATAACTGGAACACCTCAATACCTGGCCCCCAGTTTCCTGAATGGTCAGTTATTCATATAATACGATTGATAGTGTAGAGGATGCCCCAGTTTCCTGTTGCTATGATTTGTTCTGCTCTGTTCATCTGCTGTCGTTTTTTTTTTTTTTGGTAATATGATAACTTTGGCATTACGATCGTTCTGTTTAGTCATGCTATGGCATCTTACTCTTTCTTCAAGTTGGTGAGGTCTCTTGCACTTGTTCATCTTTGTTTGTAGTTCCAAGATGTCTGTTAATGATGTGCCGACTCTAGTTCCAATGGAAGAAATTACTAAGCTGGAGCGAGGTCAGGTTATGCAGAGAATGCTTCAGGTCCGGTTCCACCATCATCTATTGCCCCTTAAGCTGCTTTTATGGTGCAATGGCAAGAAGTATCCTGTGAAGTTGAGACCTGATATTGGGTATTTTGTAAAACCTCTTCCAATGGAAATTGATATGTTCTCAATCAAGGAATCTCAGCTGCCTGGAATGTTTGAATATATAAGGAGGTCAGTTGTTTGAACCCTTGATGTTTGGTTTGTTATTGTTTTGTGTCTCATGTCTGTGTTGAGAGGCCAAGAGATTGTTGCTTTTATCAAACCAAATTGGCAAATCCAATTGTGTTATTTGCGGATAAATCAATTGAGATATGCCATTTCGCTGTTTTTATGGAAAATGATGACGATTCTCTGTTCTTGAATTGTGTGTGGGTGCCCCGGTTTTCGAACCTTACAAATGGGAAAAGAAAGTAAAAACCCTCTACAAAGAGGACATCTGAGAAATATTAGTTTAAGTTGGATGTGTAAATGAAAGTTTGAAGTTCGCCACAACTTGTTGTTTTGTGGGCTTTACACTCTTTGTTCTTGAATTCTCTTGTGATGATTTTCCTATAATTTGCTACAGGTGTACTTTCATTGACCATATTGAAGAACTTAACAAGCTTGAAAGCCCCTTAGCAAAGGACAACTTCCTTGTAATCTGTGAAACTTTGGCTTTAAAGGTGCTTAGTAATTCCAATCTTTTTCATCTATCCGTGGACATGCCTGTTGGTACCAACCTCGATGATGCGTCAGGTTTACGGCTTAGGTTCAGTGGTGAGATATTAAGCAACTCAATCCCATGTTTAATTACTATTACTGTTGAAGGTAGATGCTCCGAACCGCTGGACACTAAAGTAAAAGTCAACTGCGAAGAGACTGTTTTTGGCCTGAACTTTTTGAACAGGGTTGTGAATTTCTTGACTGAGCCTGCTCGGTTGTGATGAAAATCTAGTTTACTCTGAAATGAAGTGATCATTGGATTATTTTTGTCCTCAAGGTGTTGATTATGTACATTTTCCTTGTATCAGTGATGTAAATCTGGACATCACTGTGTGTTCGTATAGATGAATTGTTGTTTTGCCTTGTATCAATGTACGTATTGAATCCCAAAAGAAAAAGAAAAGGAAAGGAATAATTCTTTGGAAAAACACTCTAAATTTAACTCGTCACGGAACAGAAAAAGAATGGAGTCAGGGAGACACATTTTCTGAATTACTATCCGAAACGAAAAGGCTCTCATACGGAACAATACAAGGTCTTGTTGACAACTTTGTTTCTCTCTTGGACAATTTTTGATGGACAATGTATAAAATGAAAGATTTTTGTGGTGATCTAGAAGCAGAAGTATTTTGGGACAGTTTTCTGATTGATAAATGACTGCAGAAATGGAAATTACAAACTAAGCTGGAAAATGAAAATGTTACTCAAAGCTAGCAACTGTTCATTAGGAAACTCTTCACAAATTTCTCCTTCATCTAGCACATGAGACGAACTCTTCAATCTTGATAAGTGTGCAATTTGATTCTCTGACTCTTTTCTGTCCTTAATCTCTATATCAAATTTTTGCAATAGTAAGATCCACCTAATAAGCTTTGATTTTGCATCTTTCTTGTTGAACAGGTACCTAATAGATGCATGGTCATTATAAACAATAATTTTGATTCCCACCAAATGTGACCTAAACTTATAAAATGAAAAAACTAAGGCAAGCATATCCTTTTTAGTCATAGTGTAGTTCACTTGAGCAGAGTCTAATGTCTTGCTAGAATAATAGGCAAAATGGAAGACTTTCTCCTTCCTCTGCCCAAGCACTTCACCAACAACCACATCACTCGCATCACACATCAACTCAAAAGGCATCTCCCAATTCGGAGCAATCAGAATTGGAGCTTCGATCAAATTCTCCTTCAGCACCTAGAAAAAATCTTGATGCAACTTTCATCAGATTGGAATTTCACCTCATTTTCCAGTAGACTGCACATAGGTCTGGCTTGGAGAAATCATTGCATGTTCAAGGAAACTCCTCACCTTTTTCACTGAGACTCTGAAGGTGGTAACTTCTCTATTACTTCATCTTTCACGCGATCAACCTCTAGGCCTTGCTTTGACACTTTATGATCCAGCACAAAGTGTTTCCTCGCTAAGAAATGACATTTTCCCAGTTTAGCACGAAAGGTTGTCTCTTCATAATGAGCAAAGACCTTGTCAAAAAATTTCAAACACACATCAAATGACTTACCAAACACTAAGAAATCATCCATGAAATCTACACGAATTCCTCCACCATATTATGGAAGATGGCCACCATGCATCTCTGGAAGGTAGCTGATGCATTGCAAAGTCTAAATGGCATACGATTGAAAGCATATGTGCCACAATGATAAGTGAGAGTTATCTTATCTTGATCCTCATGAGCAATCACAATATGATTGTAGCCACTCATATTGTTTCTTGCCTTGTCAATCTGTCCAATGAAGGGAATAAGATAGTGTTCTTTTTTATTGCATCATTTAGCTTGCAGTAGTCCATGAAAATATGTTAACATGTTATTGTTCTTATTGGGGTCAACTCATTTTTTTTAATTAGTCACCACAGTCATGTCGGCTTTTTTTTGGTACACATTGCACAAGACTGACCCACTTGTTGTGAGAGATTGGGTAAACTATTTGTACATCCAACCACTCTATCACTTTTTATTCTCACCACATTCTTCATCACCGAATTCAATCCTCTTTGGTGTTGCATGCTAGGCCAGTGTCCCTCATCCATGTAAATCTTATGCATGCACAAAGCTGAAATAATGCCATGAATATCTAACATCTGGCACCCAATTGCTTTCTTTCTTCTTTTGAGCACAATCAAGGTTGCACTAACTTGCGACTCAAACAAATTTGTAGAGAGAATTATAGGCAAATTTTCATTATCACCCAACAAAGCATACTGAAAATGAGGTGTGAGTGCCTGCAACTTAAGCTTTTCTCTAATCGATGAATATGATGGAGGTCCCAACAATCTATTTAGAAGCTTCTAGTTGCCTCTTTTTACAAAAAAAAAAAAAAAAAACACTTGCCACATCCAGAGTTTGCACTACTTCCTGCGCTTCAACATCCCAAAAAATGTCATGATCCATCAATACTCTTTCAGGTGGTTCTCTAGAAGCAATGTAATGGGCTTCCACAAAAAAAAATCAATTATAGTGATGATGACAATTCCTCATAGCACTGTATACATCAAATACCTCAACCTAGTCATATGTCCTCATGGACAATTGTCCATTAGCTATATTTGTCAAAGAGCGCCCTATATCTAAGAAGAGACCTCCCAAAATATAGGGGACCTCAAGATCCGGCTCAAAATTCACAGGGAAAATCAAGGACCCCACTTGCACTAATACATCTTCCACAATGCCTTCTAGCCTAGTCACTAAGCGATCAACAAGTTGGAAAATAATTGTGGTGGACTTAAGACTGCCCAACCCTAACTTTTTGAACAATAAGGTTGGAATTATATTAATGCTTGCTTGAGTATCACACAACCCCCTATCATGAAGTCTCTACCTTATAGTGATCTACACTTTGAAGCAGAACATATCTTTTAACTTTGTGGGCAACCTATTCTATATTCGAGAACTGTACTCCTTATAAAGTACAATTGTTTCATACTCGTTTAGCCTCCAGTTAATCACCACGATGTCTTTCACATTTTTGACATACTTAGAAATTCCCTGCAAAACATCAATAAGAGACAAATTAATGTGAATCTGCTTAAGTAGAGTGAGAAACTTACCAAAGCATTCATTTCCTTCTGCCTTTTGAACTTTTGTGGGAATGGAGGAGGTGGTTTCATATTTTGTACTATATTATTATCTTTTGAGACTTTTTAGACTCACTTTTATCCTTTGTCTCTCTCTATTGTGTCAAATCGCATACACAAGTGTACGTGGTTAAGCAAGTAATATGGTGACTTTTGCTAGTCGAATTATCAAATCTAAAGGACTTTTGACTAATAAATATCTAATTTAACTTTTATCTATAATTACGTGCAAGTGTGCAAAAATAGTTTGAAAGTTGATTTTAACTAAAAGATTTCAATTAGAAACTAAGAAAATTAAACAACAAAAACTTGAGTTCAACTTGGGATTTTGATCAATAATTAAAGAAATTTCAGGCCTACCACTTTCATGTGAATTCATGCAGCGTGATTTCAACCATAGATTCTACTGGATTATTGAATCACCGACTTACAATTATAAAAATATGGTTATTGTCTTTTAGGCCTCTAATCGTCTATCAAAATTGATAATATAACTATATAATTGAACGGAGATATATTTAACCAATTATAGAGTATTACGTTCTCTTCTCATTCCTTAGTCAATTGTTGCTTTCAATTGCACACGCAAGTGTACGCGGTCGCACAAGTAATATAGTGGCTCGTAAAAGAACCGAATTATCGAACCCAAAGGACTTATCAATTAATTATTCTTACTAAATTATATTAATTCTAATTATTTATTTAAGGGGAGGATTTCAAAAGATTAATATATTAACTAAATTAGAAATAAAGATAAAATAACTAAAAAGCAATTAACTAAGAAAAGATAGATGTTTACACAATCAATAAATGAATCGATCTAGGATTATAATTTAACTAACAATCATGTTTAGCATCAATTTCATCAACTTATTTGATTATCTAGTTATTGATTCACAGGGTTAAATGTATGATCATGGTCTCCCGACCTCTAATCGCCTACGATAAATGATAACATAACTACATCGTTGAGCGGGAATAGGTTGGACCAAGTACCGAGCATTACGATTTCTTCCTGTATAGTGACCAAGCATGGTTTCTAGGTATATCCCTATCCTAAGTACAAACTAACCCTAATTATTAAGAGAAAATCATGCTCCGTATATTCCACGTTCTATCCTCTTATTCCTCTCTCGAGTTCAATTCGGAAAATATGTTTATTTCAATGGTGATCAAGCATCAAAATAGTAATCACAAAAATATAAGAACAACTAATATGATAAACAAATCGTGCCTAATCAAAGTCAGTAAACAATCATATTGTAAGTAATTATAATCCAAGAACGAGAAGTTTAACTCCACATAGACATAGATCAATTACAACCCATCATTCAAAGAAAAGATGTAAAATAAATAAAAGAGAAAGAAAAGATAAAATTCTAAATCAAAAGTTAATTTCTACATTCATCCTCCTCTCCTAATAATTATTCTTATGGACTATTTATAGATGTAGAAAATCCTGAATAAAATAATTGAGTCCAAAATAAATTAGAACTTCAAAACCAAACGGAATTGGATTCCGTTTGAAACACTGCTTCGTCCGCCGCCTTTCAATGGTGTCTTCATATTGCTGCCACGTGCCAAATGCGCCAATTTCAATTGAATATCTCTTTGCTCACTTTCATAAGTATACAATATTATATTAAATTTAACGCATTAAGTTGTCTGATTGATTTTCTTCTTCAATCTTTCATCTTTAATTTTTTTTAGCTTCAAATTTCTTTATTTTTTTATCAATTTAATTCTACAAATAAAATACACTATTAAGCACAATTCATAAAATTCATGCTCAAAAAGAATAAATATAAATAATAAATGTGAGGCAAATAATGATTAAAATATGTATTTTGGCCTCACATCATCAATCTAGGTAAATTAGGTATATTCTTATCCTTGATACTAATCAAGAGTTCTTAGAACCAAAGAGCTCAAGTAAAGCTATAGTCTTCTTGATGTTTTTGACAACACGACTTCCTCATTCTGAAGTATTTATAAAGAACTTTGCTCTTTTGGGGGTTGAGAATTCAAAGTCAGGAATTGACGTGGACAACACTTGAAGTGTTTGTTGTCCCAACATGATGACCTTGCTCATCATAACAGGTTTGAACACTCCAAAGGTAACACCAACGATTTTGTATACTTCAACAAAGAACTTGGAGGTAACAACCTTAAATGAAGGTAATTAGGAGTTGATCTTCTTGGAAGTCATTTTAGTGTTCTTTCATGATTGAAAAGCTTAGATGAAAGGTAGATATTATCCCACTAGCGTGTCAGAATTTATAGACGATAAAATTTGTGTCGAGAAAATAATAATTAGGTGTGAAAAATATCACAACAATAGTAGTATTTTGTTTAAGATATAAGTGTTACAATCTCTATAAATCCTCTGATTCTTCTTTCCAAATATATATTCAAGAGCTATTGAGCTGGATCTTGACTTGTACTTGAATTCAAGGGCTTTTGAGCTTATTCTTGATTTGGTGGTCTTGATCTTGAGTTGTTTCTTGAACTTGAGTGCTTGAATGCTTGAACTTATAGCTTGTAGAGAAATCTACGACGTTTGATCCACAAGATCTCTCTGCCTTCTTGTTAGAATTCTGGTGACTTTTTTGAACTACGAGGACCCCTATTTATAGTTGTAAAATGAAAGCGTTGGGATGAGGACACTTTTTTCGGCCAATCAGATTTAAGTGACACGACGAAGGAGTTGTGATGATGACAAATTGTCTTTGGTCAATCAGATCTAAGTGACATGATAATATATGATTGGTCAGAACATGTGACACATTTTTATTGGTCTTTGATTTGGCTAGGCATGCCATGTCATTTTAACTTGTGGCATGATCCTATTTGTTTCTTTGTTTAACTTTGCATGTCACGTCATTTGACATGTAGTACCAAAATTTTCCTCTAGAATGAGATGACATATTATGCTTAGCAAATCGGGCTCATCATATGGAGACAAAATTAATGGACTAGTCCAACGAAATTGAACTTTTAATCAAATCCATATTTATATTGAACTAGTGTATCTTGAATTTAATATAATCTGAATCATTTTATAAATTTATCTTCAATAAAGTTTTAAATGATTACAGACACAAACTAGTATTACTTTCTCCTTTCTCAATTTCATATTTGATTGTGACCAAAACAAGCAATTAATGTTGTTTCAACAATTTATAGCACGAGTCTTTATAAGGAATTCAACAATTATAACTTAAACAAAAGTGATCAATCTAGAAATTTATGACACACTTCTATTCTTGCCGCTATTTCTATTTTATTAACATTGTGTATCATACAAATATTTTCTAATCAATTTAACCAAATACTGAACTATTAAAAGCCAAAAATCAATAATAAATATCCTCTTAATTTATTTATGAATTTAACATATTCTCAATTTGATAACCGGTAAATCAAAATTGATAATACATCAAACCTCCTAAACATGGATACACTTGGGGGTCATTTGGTTATTGGTTAGAGTTATGCAAGTATTAGTTATTCAGAAATTAGTTATGTAGATATTAATTATACAAGTAATAATTATGTCGGTATTCTTTATGTAGGATTTAGTTGTTTAAAAATTACAATACATAAATTATTACTTATTGAATATTTAACTTGTTGTAAATGAATATACTTTTTTTAAAACAAAATCTGAAATTATAAAATCCAAAAATGATAGTAATATACGTGATAAACAAGCCAAAATACATCAAAGTATCACCAGTCACCAGTCACCACTAACTATAAACTATGATGCAGAAATATAAAATGCAACACAATTCTGGTTCGGGTGGGGGGGGGGGGGGGGGGGGGGGGGGGGGGGGGGGGGGGGGGGGGGGGGGGGGGAGCACGAGGATGGCGAAACTAGTACAAAAATAGCTTAGTCTTTTTTTTTTAATAAAAAAATTAAGAAATAACTTAGTCGACCTCCTTAATCTTGTAAATTAATAACATTATTTACAAATAAATACGTAATAATTAAGGGTAAACATGTAATTTTATTATTTTAATCCATATACAGTAAAACCTCACCAAATTAATAATCTCTCTAAGATAATATTTTCCTCTAGTCCCGACTTGGTTCAATGAAAAAAATCACTCATCTCGATAAGATAATATATTTTCAGAAGACCCTTATATAATATATGATCCCATTAATATTATAAATTAATATTATTTTAAAAGTACAAATATCTCTTAGATAATTTAGCGAAATGTAATTTCATTGTGTAGTTAAAATTTAAATGTAGTTGAAGTCCATCTCTATCTTTTCTTATTGCATCCAAAAGTTTCGATGTTGTCTTTTCGAACTGCACCATAAAATTATGAAGAGTTCTAGATGCGATTAGCGTTTCATTACACGTAACTAGTTCCAAATGTATTGTATCATTTTCAACTTCATCATCAACATTGATGTATTCATTATACTTTATGTATAATAAATTTATTTTTTACGTGAATTCAATAAATATGATACATAAATTAGTGAAATACAATGATTTTGATGTAATCGAAATAAACCTTCACTGAATCTCAAAACATTCTTTAAATTAATAACTATTAATTTGTTGATTAAATAATATCTCTACAAATAATAATATTTCATGGTCCCATCTATATTAATTTAGTGAGGTTTTACTGTATAACTAATACCCTCATAACTTATTTCACCCTCTACTCCACATAAAATTATACATCGATTTCCTCATAAATTATGTGAGTATTAGCCATGTAGAATTACAAAAACACAACCAAACACCATATAAAATCAATACATAAATAACTTTTATACAACATTTGTAAACACACCAATCAAACATTGTATACAATTTATAAGGATAAGGTACAAGTACCTTCCTAAACTATGACCGAAATTCCAGAGACACCTTAAGGTCCTATTACCCCTGAATCTATTTTTTTTTTTATAGTTTTGTACACCTTTTTTATTTATGTGACATCCAATATATCTCCCACGCGCTTCAATTGTGTGGAGTCATGGAGTGTGCCACGTAAGTCAAAAGGTGTACAAAGTTACAAAAAAATGAGTTCAGGAGAGTAATATGACCTTTGTTTAGTTAAGACGCATCTCTGAAATTTCGATTCTAATCTAGAGGTACTTATACCTTATTCCAAATTTATACATGAAACTTTTATTCTATTTGCAAACCAAACATGATATAAAATGAGTTCAGGAGGCTAATATGTAAATGCTTATTCATAAATTTAACTCCCAACCCTTGAGCGGTTTTTTTTTTTTTATAAACCCCGAAGAAACTCTTGTCCATCGACGACTTTCCGGTTCGCCTGTCTTACTGTTGGTACCATTGAGAGAGAGAGACAGTAGTGTTGAGTTAGATGATTAAAGGAGGCAAAACTTCGGTGCTAACATATGCTGAAAAATGCAAGGTGAGTGGGGAACCTCTTGTTCATTAAAAAATTTCCTTCATAAATGATCTTATGCATTCTTTTGCAGAATATATTGGCATCTAATTGGCAAGGTTACCTTAATACTGTGAAAGCTGATGCTAATGGAAGGTATATATATGCTTTTATGATATTATTATTTGCCTTTTGTCCCATCTGTTTATTACCTTGTTTATCTCAGCAAAGGGGAAATATACACTTCAAAAGTCCGCTATTTCGTCAAGAGAGGCAAGCCCTACATCTGGGTACCTGAAAATGATATGCACAATGTGGTATATTTCAGCCCTTTCACATTTTTAAGCACTTCGATATGAGATCTTAATAATATTTCAAATCTGCATTTACCAAGTAATTTCAGTATTCTAACCTTATTTGAATTGCTTCGTCTTACACTTAATTGCTTACCTGTACTACTCCTCTTGAGGATATTATAGATTTTCATTTGGATGATACAGGAGATATTATCATGTTATGTAAAATTAACTTTGTTTTATGGTGTTCATAACGACGAAAATGACAATATTAAACTTGTGTACGAATAAGATGGACCATATGCATTTATAGTCTCCCTACCATCAGTTTGATAAGTTTTTTCAATCTTATCCATGCAGCAGTATAAAGAAAAAGAAAAAAATTTGAGCTTGTGAGTTGAGCCTAATTTGAGGTTCTCTGTCTATTCTACCCTCCCTTCCTCCTCCAATTGCCTTGTGCTCATGGTTATCTCTCCTTCAAAGAGAGGGTGGAGTGGAGGTGGTATTTCTACATAATGTCTATCCAAATACTTTCTGTTAGTAGCATGATTCATGTAGTGATACCTTGAAAAGGTATTTTTTTTCTTGATTATTTTGTTTCTCTGGATAAGAAGAAGCTTTAATCTATGACTAGGCATGGTGGTATACTCAATATGTGTATCATATGATTAATAATTTGATAAAAGCTGATTCACTATACTATAAGGAGTCGTTTGGTGAGGGGTAAGAATAAATGGTCATGGGATAAAAAAATAGTCCTGAGATTAAATTTTGGTGTCTTATTTGGTTGTCATGTTTGGGATAACTTATCCCACCATTTATACCATAGTGATGGGATAAGTTATCCTATATAGATGGTGGGATAAGTTATCCCAGGATAATTATCCTGGGATAACTTGTTCCCAACCAAACGACCCCTAAACGTCTTACCATAGGACATATAAACAGAGAGTAACAAAACCTTGATTAAAACAAAATTTGAAAACTTCAAAAAAAAAAAGAAAAGAAAGGAAGGTGAACCTTTGAAGGTATAATAATTTGATAGTAACCTAAAGTTACTAGTTTAATTTTTTTTTGATAGCAACCTACGCTTTATATTTATTGAGAAAAGTAGCATGTATTATAAGCAAAGGAATACACCGAAGGTATTCCAATATTACTTACAATCAGAAATCATAGAAGTATAATTAGCCTCCTATGAATTCATAAGTAATCTAAAGTGCTAGGAATATCCTCTTCTTCTTGAGGATATTCATGTTTACACCAAAAAAAAAAAAAAAGAAAAGAGCCAGACTATTCATCTTCATTTTCTGAAGGGGGCAACTCTTGTTTTCAAAGCACCTCTGATTCCTTTCCATCCAGATAGTCCACTAAATGCTCAGGCTAGGACAATCTTCCATCTCTCCCTGTGCCCTGACTACCATCTCTATTCCACTATGGTAAAGCTTAATTAATATTCCTTTGCATAAGCTAGCTATTGCCCCTTAGGTTGATGAAAATCTGCCACATCTTCAGTCTCTCCACAATGTAGAAAGAGATGGTTTATTGTCACTGTCTCACATTCACAATAAGAACATCTGGAGCACCTTTTTCATGAGGCTATCCTGAGTGAGTGCAACCTGTTTTGTCTAACAACCAAGTGAAAGATGTCACCTTGAATGTCACCTATCATCTTCGAGGCTAACCACCTTGTTGTGTGTTTGATCTTTGAGAGCTTCTGTAACCTGAACAAACTGAGGATCTTGCTTGCTTGTCTGGTAGTCAAAACAGATTGCCCTCACTTGTGTTCAGGCCTTTGCAATGCTCTAGAATGTTAAGAAACTCAATCAATGTGTTCACCTCCCAATCATTCAAATGTTTTCTTAAACCTGAGGTCTCATCCCTGATTGTCTCTCATCTCTCTAACTGTAGCCTTTCTCTGCAGGCTCAAGTTGAAAATTAGGAAATCTAGCTTTTAAAGTGTCTTGATCTACCCAACAGTCTTCCCTCCATTACCTACCTTGATTTTACTATTGTTGATTAATTTGGGTCATCTCCATACTCCAGTTTCATAAGGTCGTAATGCCACCTTGTTGATCCACGAGTCCTCCATTCCATATCTTACCTTTATTGTATCCTTCCATAATGCTTGTTCTTGAGAGACAAATAAGAAGGCATGATTTTGAATTTTTAGATATCTTATTCCCTGACCCCTTCCTTTTTACTAAGTGTGACATGATCCCACTTTACTAGGTGGATCTTGTGATTGTTTGGATCACAATTTCCTTGCAACAAAAAATTCCTTGCAATAGCATCCAGTCTGTCAGTCACATTTGTTGGCATAGGGAAAACATACATCATGTAGCTAGGTAGTGTATCAAAAACATTTTTTATGAGTGTAACTCTACCACCCAAAGACGAATACTAGCTCTTCCAGTTCACTAGCTTCATAGCACATATTTCCAGTACATTGTTCCTGTTCCAAATACCTTTTGACCTTGCATACCAAGATAAACTGTGGGAAGCTATCCTATTCCCCTCCCCCCAAGTATAGTGGCTAAATTAGCAATCCTAGGCTATTCTGTTCAGACTCTTCAAAAATATGGACAAGTGCGTGTCGGATCCTCCAAAAAATAGTACATTTTTGAAGGATCCGACACAGCTGCGACATCATATATGGAGAGTCTGAGCAACATAGATCCTAGGCACCTCATTAACTAGGTAAAAGAAGCGTTCAGCCCAATTAATGTGAGGACTTGAAATGGCTTCAAATAAAATAAGAATGACTCTCAAGTACTTCAGTTGAGAGTTGTCTGCATCACAAAAGATCAAAGTGTCATCAACATATTGGAAGTGAGATATGGCCAGGCTCTGTCTATCATCCATGTTTGCTTTGAAACCCCGTATCCAACCATTTGTTTGGTGCTGTCCTAAGCATGTCATTGAGTCCCTCCATTGCTAAAATAAATAGAAAAAGGGATAAAGGGTCTCCTTGTATCAGCCCTCTCTTAGAAGAGAAGAAACCAACAGGGGATCCATTTATCAGAATAGAGAACTTCACAGTTGTAGTACATAACTTAATTCATTTGTCACCAAATCCCATACTTTCCATGGTCTTCTGGAGAAAGCTCCAGTGTAAATGATCACAGGCTCTTTCAATATCCAACTTGCATAAGATGTCTGGCGCCTTGCTGATCTTCCTCACATCCACACACTCATTTGCAATCAATATAACACCTATAATCTGCCTGCCTTTTATAAATGTCATTTGTTGAGCATACACGAGTTTAGAAATTACTTTTTTGAGCCTTTCCGTCAACACTTTTGAGATGATCTTGTATATACAACTTATTAAGCTAATAGGTCTGAAGTCCTTCACTGGCCCCCATATTCTTTGGAATCAGCATTTGAACTTTTTTCAAAAATGCCTTGATCATGAAAATTCTGTACAGCTGCAACTTCTCTACTGACGACATCCCAGCATGTGATAAAGAAGGCCATAGTGAAGCCATTATGGCTAGGTGTTTTGTCCCTAGCACATGCCATAATACAGTCTTTGATTTCATTATCACTGAACTGGCTATGTAGCATAATATTATCAGCTCCACTGTTCCTGTTCTAGATTGAATTGAGGTCTCTATCTCTCTGTCTCTAAGCAACCTACAACTGTTACCCCTTAATTAACGTGGATATCCGTATGGATCAGGAAGATAACTGCCTACCATTTTTTTCAATAAGATTATTTTCTTCTCAATTTACAAATCCGGGCTTCTGATTTGCAAGTCGGATTCTACAAGAGGGGTGAAGTTGGGTTATGACATTCAGAAGTGATTAAAGCAGAGTAATTCAAGGTTGTTGGGGCATTTTGGTATACTTAACGAATTTCATTAGTCTGAGAAGAAGATGATTTTTTAGTCTCGGATATGCTTCCATTTTTGTTCTAGGCTTTCTTTATTTTCCCGTGCGTTCAGTTCCCTTCTTGTTCCCAGAGCTTGAGGCATTGTAGTGCAACTCATACTGATCTCAGTTTCCATAAAAAAAGTTAGTAACTTAGTCTTCACAATTACTCCACTTTACTGAATGCAGATAGTATGGAAAGACATCTATGGGATGTGGAGAATGAAATCAGCCTGTTTCTTAAGAACCTTACTTTAAACAGGGAAAGCTTGCTTTCTGGGAATGCAAAATAAGATGGGAGAAAGGTTGAAATAGGAATAAGTGATAATGTAGCAAAAAGATTTTGGAACTGTTGTTTCTGATTTCTTATGTATTGCTTTTTGTGAAGATTTGAGTTACTTCTGTGTTCATTCGCTCTTTCTGGGATTTGCTTTCTTCTTGATTTGTATATATTCCTACAGAGTCGATTTATTTCGTTGTCTTTATTTTTACTTATAGAGCTTAAGCCCCTCTTCTCTAGTCAAATGAAGATTCTCATTCATTCAAAACCCTTATTTTTACATGTAGGGCTTAAACCCCTCCTCTCTAGTCAATGAAGATTCTTATTCTTTTAAAACCTTTCTCTTAAAACTATAGCTATCAGAGACAACACAAGATGAAGTAATAATGACGGCATATGAATTCGGGACAACATTGTAAGGATAATATAATTCTTGAATATATATTGCTATAGGACTCCATAAAACATTGCCTTTTAGCTTTCCGATAAGGCATAAGACATAAAAAAGACACTCAAACTTGGCCTCAACTAACAAGTAAACATTCCAGCTTTTAGTATGCACATATAGACACCTCAAATCGTCTCCTGTGTCATTTAAACATTCCAACTTACAAAATGATCATCTAGACATTTCCAAAATTTATGTGCCAAGTCAGCGTCAAGTGTCCACGAAACATAGTGGGATGAGTTGGGATGTTTAGTTACCAGTTGAGACCAAGTTGAGGTGTCTAGAAGTGCACTCTCAAAGTTAAGAGTGCTTACTTGTTAGCCGAGGCCAAGTTTGAGTGTTTGTTCATGCATTATGCCTTTTGATAAACTTCTTTTTGGAAATTACTAAGTTTTAATTTTTAACTCATGATTTCCTGGTTTGGGTTTCAAAGCTCCACATTAGTTTCTGATACCATGAAGGAAAATATAATAGCTTGGCTATTGAGTAATACGGAATCTAATTTGTGATGCATGCTTGTTGGTTGAATTGGTTCATTGGAGGATGTACAACAGCCCTGACATGTTGTTTCTCTTTTCTATGTAGAACACAATGATAGATGAGCGCGGTTCTTTTGCTGTGGCCAGTCCCTTCCCAGGTCCACTGCCAAGTTTTCTCAATTCTATCAAGAAAGTGGGTATAGAACCGTTTGTTTTCCTACATCTTGTGTCTGATAGCTCTAACCTTAATCATTCAATTCATTATTTTTCTTGTGTAGCAATTAGTGAGACTGTCAGTCTGAAGTGGTTGTCATGTTGTATATCACTTCCTTGTTTCCATTTAAGTTTGTTTCTTGAGGAACTCTTCACACAGTGCGTTCTTCTATCTGGGGGATGTTTAGCTATTTGTACAAACTGACATAGCATAATGCAGTTACCAGCTCGGGTTGCTCTGATGGGTGAAGTTCTGCCTCTTAAAGATGAAAAGGTGTGTTTTAGATGGCTCCTTCCCGACAAATGAATTCACTTTATTTTAACCTCTAATATTGCTTGTCTGACTATTCAATTCATTTGACTATCTTCTGCTTTTATGAGAAACTTTGAATCAACGTATTTATGTTGTTCTTGATAGCACTCTTCGGTGATGTTAGGCTCCCAACTATTCATAGTAGTGAAACAGTATGTTAGAGCAGGGAGGGATGGCTATTTTGTGAGGGGGTTGGTTTGGAAGGATTTCACCAAACGGAATTTTGGCTAACCTTTTCTGAATGTGAACTTGAGGCTGCTCGGACCTGCATAAGTCAAGTTTAAGTTACTCATCCCCATAGGTATTCGCCTAGCAAACAACTATCATCTTTCTGCATGAATTGAGCAGATATTAGAAGTATGAAACAGTGAGATATACTGAATGCTTGAAAGTTTGAGTTCATCAAAAGGTACAAAATAAAGATAAAATTCACGAGTAAAATGACAGAAGGCAGGATGTAAATAAAGGGAGAAATGGATACTTTCTTCAGCTTATTTGTATAGAGAAAGCAAGATAGGTTGAAATTGGACCATCCATTGAATAAGAAAGGAGGAAGGCTCGGCAAATTCCAATGAAAGCTGTGAATTATTGTTAACTTTTGCTAATCCTCTGCATACATTCATGGACTGCAAGTGAATGTACTACAAGTGATTTCTGCCATTTCATAGTTATATTTCTGCCTTTTTATTTACCTGTTGGGTTAGACCAGCAATTGTGTAGGATTGACTAACTGAGGAGCGAGCTGAGTTGATATGGCTGTAGCTTGGTAATGCCCATTTGTGGTCATACAACTAAATTGTCTAGCTAAGTGACCTTGTGCTGGAAAGAGAGTTGTTCGTTTCACTAATGGACCTTTTCATGCTAGCATGAAGAAGTGATTTTTGAAATGTTTCTTCTTGCTCCATGACAGGCTAGGTTGCCTAGAGACAGCCTTAAGGAAGTCATATCATCTGAAAGGAGCATGATTGAGAAGTTCTCTTACTCCGTTTTGGGTATACTGAATTCATCCAGCCTTGGTGCTACATGCCGAGGTGACAATCTCCAGGAATTACTTGATTCAGACAAAAGATATGTTGTCTTCAAGTGCAGCCCAAGGTGAACAGTTTTTAATTCAACTCTTATCAGTAATTGTTTTTTATTCTGCTAGATTATCATATACTCTTCATCAAAAAAGATTTATATGTACTATCAGTTCGATTTTTGTTTCCTCCTAACCTTCTGTCCCTCTGCAATATTATACCGAGAGTCGACAAAAAAATGTGATAGACTTTTCTGCTGAAATAGTAAATAAAGGAACAAATACTGTTGTTTCATACTAGTTACACTGAAATTACAACAAGAAGTATGAAAAACAATCACTAGGACACTGCCAACACCATAAATTACATCCGAAGACATGAATGTGTTATGAATCATTAGGGAAGGATCGATTCACAAGGCGATATATAAATCAACTCATTAAAGGGAGGTTGAAACCTTAGAATTCATTAAAAGAGAGAACTCCGATCTCTTCAGCTCTTCAAAGGGAGACTGAAACCTTAGAGTTCAATGGAAGAGAGAACTCTAATCTCTTGCTTTTTTGCTTAAATATGACTTATCGATTTATTCATCAAAAGCCCCTTTAAATAGTAGTCTTATTACATCCATAGCAAGTCTAATGAAACTATGAAAGTAGGAGACCTAATTCCTGTTCCAAACTAATGACTATAACTTAACTTAATCCTTATGAAACTATGAAACATAATCTCTATTCTAGAATAATAAAGGCAAAAGTATTCATTACCCCCCTGAACTTGAAGCTTTTTATATGGTGTACACCTAAACTAAATTTCGTTTTAATTACCCCACTGAACTTGTTTATTCCTCCGTCGCGTACATCTTTATTGTCCACCTGGCGTGGAAATTGACAACACACTCTACTAGGCGCGTGAGGAAGTGATTTTTTGCCACATTATAACGCTACAACGGTAAAAAAAACGTAAAATCTTCATTTTTCTTTAATATTTGGCATATTTTAAACGAAAAATAGGGCAAAATGTAAATGAAAAATAAAGGAAACAAAAATTAACACTTACTTGGTAAGAATTTCAAACAAATTTGAAATTTAATCAACCAACTTCACGTCTAGAAAAATCCAAATCCAAAAATTACTTTTAAACAATGAATAAATTTAAGAACTATCCAATGAATAAATATTATTCCCAACAATAAAAGTCTTGTGCTGGCATTTAATCTGAGTTCTCCGGTACTAAATATTAATTTCTTTAAGATTTTCGGGTTTAGTCCGGAAGTTTTAGTGAGAAGTTTAGTCCGAAAGTTTTAGGTGAGAAGGTTTGATATTTATTTTTGCCATATTAATTTATCTAGGTGGCTATTATTTATCCAGGTGGAAATCCACGTCACCACTTTTGCCAGCTGTCGCGCGCGTGTAGTCACAATAGGAGTAGGTGGATAATAATGGTGTACACGACGGAGGAATAAACAAGTTCGGGGGGGTAATTAAAACGAAATTTAGTTTAGGTGTACACCGTATAAAAAGCTTCAAGTTCAGGGGGGTAATGAGTACTTTTGCCAATAATAAATAAAGCACCTAAAAATATAATTAAATACTATCCGAACCGAAAAAGTTATTGGTTTATAGTAATGGGTAATTGGTTTTCAGTTTTGATAACAATTTTGATTTTTTTTTGTTATCAAGTTATTGGTTCTTAATGGTTTGAAGTTTTTTCTTAATGGGTTAACCGATAACCCGATAGTAGATTAAATAATTTTATTTATACCATTTTCTATATAAAGTCATTGACTTAGAGCTTAGTTTCCTACTTTTATTTCTGGTTGTCTCAAATTTTTGGTTATTCTACAATAAGCTGCAATAAGTGAACTCATGTGCATGGTTCATTTGGTTTGTCACCTTGTTTCTAAGTGATTATCAATGAGTTTTCTTGTGTCAAATTTTAACGATTAAACCGATAACCAAACCGACAACGATCAATAACCGATAAACCAATAATTGATAAGCCAATATCTTAATGGTTCTATAACGGTTTAGCATGTCTACAAAACGATAACCCAATAAGTCAAACCAATAAACTTCAAAACCAAACTGAACCAATCGATACTCAGCCCTAGCTAGAACTCTCCCAAAAGATTCCTTTTTCTTTTTCTAAATATCCCTCTTGTAACCATCCTACCCCCTTTTTTTTTTTTTTTTTAATTTCAATTTTTTTTTTTGTCTCATGACAGTTACTAAGAGCCTGTTTGGCATTGTTGTTGGGAGGCCAGAAACACTTATTTTGAGAAAAAAACACTTTTGTTGATAAATTGAGTTTTGGCAAATCAGTAAAAATGCTTTTAAATAGAAGCAGAAACAGTTTTTCTGCTGTTGGGAAGAAGCTAAAAATAGAAGCAAAAACAAAAAATTATTTTTCTCAAGACTAAAATATCCTTTTCATAGATACATATTTACCAATATATTTCTTATTAATTAATTAACATATTTCATAAGTTTGGTTAAATTTCATATAAGAATTTTATTTTTAATTTTTATATAATAAATTTTATAATTTATTTTACGTTTATATATTATTATTTTATATATTATATATTTACGTTTTATTTTGTAGAATTAGAAAAAATGTAACAACAATATTTTTACAAGATCAGAGAAAAGAAAAAAAAACAATTAGAGATTTCATCCTCCCAAAAAGGTATACTATTGATTGAAAATTTAAACATGTAAATTGTAATTTAAAAAAAATAAAAATATAATTATTTTTTTATAATAGATATTTAAAATAGTTTCTCTATAAAATAATTTTAATATTAGAAGTGCATCAATAGTTCTTTTTTTGTAATTTGACTCTTAAAAGCACTTTTAAAAAAATATTGGTCAAACGCAATTTGCTTATGAAAAACACTTTTTAAATGAATTAACCAAACACAAATTGTTTTTTTCCAAAAGCATTTTCCTAAAAAGCCATTTTTAAAAAGTGCTTCTAAAAATAAGTTGTTTTTAGCAGTAATGCCGAACAGATTCTTAAGTCTTTTAATTGTTTATTTTGGCCTCCTGGGATAAGTTTTTATAACTTGAGGCTCATCAAAATGACTTTGAGCTCTATAAGTTTTTGGCATGAGTACTTATCCAACAAGGAAGAAAAGAGATGTTTGAGATGAGATTCTAACTTTTTCTCTTCTTTCTTGGAGATACTATTGGTACAACTGAATGTAGAACTAGTGTTATGAAAGGCAAAAAACGCAAAAAAGCTCTAAGGTTCATTGGGGCTTTAAAGATAGCGCAAATAAAACGTGGGCTTTAGTGAAGAAGGTGCAAATGGAGGAAAAATACAAATATTTATTTTTAGTCCAAGACTAATAATTATAATAACAAGATAATAAATATATGGACAAAGAAATTGAATTTTTTTATATTAAGTAAAATATCAATTATTTAGTGTCGCCTCTTCAGGATTACACTCATTGGTAAGGAATAATTTGTCTTATAGCCTTGATGACGACACTGAAACACCCATAAAGTGAGGTGAAGTGATCAATATGTATGTTTGATTGCTAATTATTGTGAATGCTAGCTATATTCACAATTTTGTGAACCTTTTATAATATCAATATTTAAAAGTTAGTGACTTTTAGATAAGTAGGAATGGATTTCTAGAAGTACCTTTGTAGGTTGTAGCTTCCTTTTTATTTACTCCCTGGTTACCCGTGCATGTGATGTAATTTAACTGTATTTGACAATTATGGAGTGAGTCATCACGGTAATTTTGTAATGGTAGATATGTAGGAATGGATTTCCTTTAACTATTTTTTTGCTTTAGATTCTTGGAAACCACTTATTACATTTTATTCCATATAGGTGTGCAAACAACTTTTTAGAATATCTTTATATGGTAAACTTCACCCACCAATTCCTCCCCTAGTGTGAGGAGCTCAACCTCCATCTTCTCCTCTTGGTTCTGTTGGTGACTCAACCACAATGTTATGGTCCTTGATATGTATTAAAGAATGACAAAAGTCCCACATCAGTGGTTAATGAGATGGGTGGACGGACTCCTTATAAGGCTTGAGCAATCCTCCTCCCTTTGAGCTATCTTTTGGGGTGTGAGTTAGGCACAAGACCTAATTTAACATGGTATCAGAGCAGGGCCCGTCTCACCCAATGTTGGGGCCTCCAAAATCAAAATTGCCCAATCACTAGATGCTAAGCACTGGGCGTGAGGTGGGGGTGTTAAAGAATGACAAAAGTCCCACATCGGTGGTCAATGAGATGGGTGGATTCCTTATAAGGCTTGGGCAATCCTCCTCCCTTTGAGCTAGCTTTTGGGGTGTGAGTTAGGCCCAAGACCTAATTTAACAATATGGATGTAGTTATGGGACGCTGCAAGATGAAATTAGATGTTTTTTCCGTATGACCTATGTTGTTGGTTCGTCATAGAGAACCTACAATTTCTTGATTTAAAGTACTCAAAAACTAAAATGATTTTTTACTTGGATTTCATAGGATAAACATTGAGTTTAATACAATACTGATAAGATAACTGCCCTAGAAACTAGGACATGGCTTCCTTACATTACTAGAACGAGAAACTGCAAATTACTACAAAGAAATAACTACTACTGGAATGAGAAACTGCAAATAACTACTACAAAGAAGTAACTACTGGAAATAATTACTGCTGTAAATAGTTGGGAGATTTGAGTGATAACATTACTCCCCTCCTTCAAACCGTTGTTTCTCCTCAAGCGCTAAGTGTGGAAAGTATTTGTATTTTCCTTTGTTTTAGCAAATTCTACCTCATTGTCTGTAGAGTCGATCCAAAATGATTTCTCGCATTGATGACCTTGGGTTCACATTTCATCACAGTTTAAACAAAATCCTTTGTCGCTTTTCCTCCATTTTAGATCTGGTCAGTTTTTTCACAAATTTGATATGTTGAGGTGAGAAACCTGATGTCTTTGATCCGCAATTATCTAACAATTGCGAACAAATGAGTTGTTCCTTGAGTTCATAAAGCCGAGATAAACTCATCACCGTAGCCAAATCTGGAGATTAGGCAACTCAACCTCAATTGCTATATTAATCAGCAAGATCATTGATATAAAGTTCATTTTTTTGTGATTGTGCGAGTGTACCAGCCCGTGAAACTAACTGCTTAGACTTTTCTTGGTAATGTGCCATAGACCTGATGTGGTGTAACTTAGCTAATCATTCCAACTTGTGATTGGTGGCCCAAAACAAAGGCTACAATGATGTTTGAATTCATCCTAAGAAGGTTGAGGCATATCTATTTCTTGTTGAAGAAACTAAAGTTGTGCATTTCCCTCCGAATGAAAAGGAGCAAGTCCAACCTTTTCTTCTTCTGGAGTTTGTTGGTGTCGAAAGAAGCGTTCACATATGTTCAACCATTCCAAAGGGTCCTCCGACTTTTAAACCGTGGGAAATCCAACTTTGTATGTCGAGGAATGATGGAACTTCCTCCCGCTTCTGATTTTGACCCTCCTGCCACTCCAGTTTTACCCTTCCAACCGCGAGTTTGACTGGTATGTTAAGTTGATTCAAAATCAACCTTTGAATTTGCTAAATCCTTTGTTAGTGCATCAAAGCGAGCATTCATTGCTTCCTGTTTGGCTAAATTGGCTGCATGTTCTTGGAACAAGTTCACCAATTGTGCCAGTTGATATTGAATTTGGTCTCCCGTAACTCCCGACTCTGATACCAATTTTTTACGGTCCCCTGATGTGGATCTAGTTATGGGTCACTGCAAGATGAAATAAGATGTTTTCTTTCGACGACTTATGGTGTTGGTTTGTTATGAGAGATCATGCAATCCCTTGAGTTAAATTACTCAAAAACTGTAATCATTTTCTGCTTAGAATTGAAGGGATAAACAGAGTTTAAATACAATATTGATAAGATAGCTACCCCTAGAAATTAGGATATGAGTTCAGACTTCCCAACATTACTAGAATGAGAAACTGCAAACTACTACGAAGAAATAACTAATACTGGAATGAGAAACTGCCAATAGCTACTACTATAAACTGTTGGGAGACTAAGAAGTGATAATACATAACCTTATGCTTGGTGGCGCAGGGTCCTCAGTAGGCTATTCTTGCTTATCCAAACAAGAATAAAAGCCCTCAAGAGTGTGGCCTAGTGGTGAATGAAGTGGTTAGAATGATGAGGTTTTAGGTTCAAATCCCAGCGGAGATAAAAACACTAGGTGATTTCTTCCCATCTGTCCTAGTCTTGGTGGACAGAGTCAACTGGTACCAGTTTCTGGTGGAGTGACAGATGTCCCATGAAATTAGTTGTGTGCATGTTGGCCCGGATACCATGGTTATCGAAAGTAATAAAAAAAATTGTATGATATAAATTCAGATGGATGGGACAATTTAATATATCTGAAAACTGGCTAGAAATGTCTTGCTAATGAAAAATTATCTACTTCACAGTTCATACATGTACTTTGACAGCAATGGAGGGACTCATGAAGTAGATCTAGAGGAAGTCCATGCAACAAAACCTGATCCTTTATGTAAGAGTTTTAGAACTGAACTGTTGATGTTTGCATATCTGATTATTTTGAGGACCAATGTTCTCATTATTGATGAGCAGTATTCTCTAAATGTATTGTATTTTGTAGCATCACATACCATGAGCCTGATTGATGGAATTAATCAAAGTGAGGTGAGGCGTAGGGCTCTAATTCTCTTCTGCATCACGCACTTGAATAAGAACGCAAAGGTGATTTCTGGTTGTCTCTGAAAGCTCGGGTAAAATGTATTTGTCTTCTCTGAGTTCTCATGCTAAATATCTGCTAAGTGATTTTCTTATACTTTCATTTGGAAGTTCCAAGATAAATTAAGCCACTGCACTAGATTTAGGGCCATTGTGACTGTATATAACCTGGTAAATTCTTACACATGTTTACTGCCATTATTTTCATTTTTCAAGGTGGGATCCTTAAATTTTATGTCTAACTTATAATTGTCACAGCATATCATTGTTGTGATCGAGGTAGTTACTATATCATGACACACATAAGCCATAAACCCACACCAAACATCAATAAATATTGCCCTCGGCCTACCAATTTGCATTATCATTCAGTCCCTCTATAAACTATTAGCTGATATGCAGTAGAGAACTGATCCCTGGTTTTATGTGAAGGATGCTTATCTGCTTTCTATAGATCGGAAAGGATTGGATGTGCTGGGAAAAGTTTTAGGTCCAATAAGGAGCGATGGTTCTCGTGAATATCAGTGGAGGGAGTTCAGAATTGCATTCAGAGAAGAGGCACACACTGTTGAAACATTCTGCCGCCAGCTTGTTGAAATGGAGGAGGAATCACTCAAGAGTATCTCCAACTTTAGTGGCATATAAATAGGGTGGAATTAGCATCACAGAGACAGGTTTAAATAGAAAGCAAGGAGAACCCACCAAGAATAACTGCATCATGATTCATGGGTCACTTTTGACAGAGAAGGGGAACTGCGATAGAGGGTCCTGGCTAGGAACAGAAGGATGAACACTTTTATAATGCAGATGAGTGATCTTGTGATTTGAGCTGTGTTCATATCTGTTCTTGTAACCTAGATCATAAAATGTTAATAACCTAAGCTGAGCCGTGACACTGTAGTTGAGGAATGTTATTCATTGTGATTTTAACTGTTAAAAAGCTTATGGTTGGTGCGAGCTGCATACCCTCACCTATTATAAAGAGAACGTGTTTCTTTAAATTTAATAGAAGATAATATTGTTATTATTTGGTGGATGACTTGTTAGTGACAGTACGAAGCCCCTACTAGACACACATGACTCATTTTCAAGGCTGGATAGCCACTTGCTAGTTAGGGCTGACAGAAGAAAGTTTTGAACCTGCAGGTTAGTGTTTTTAATTCACTGATCCATTGCTTGGGCTAACACAAGATAGATATGTACAGGTACTGTACTTGATCCGGCTCATATTTGCAGAAGAGAAGCACTAAAGCTCTTGAAACTAGAGTATCTTGTTCTGTTGTCTGATGGTCATATCCTCAGACATGTGCAACAATTTGATGACAGTTAATCTGAGGAACATCCATTGAAATGCTAGTGTTAGTGTTCAAATTTACCAAGTAACTAACTATATTCAAATTCAAAATGCTTCTTATATAGTACGGAAATCAATTCGGTGTATGCCTTATACATTGAAGAACAGAGAAAAGAAACAATAGCTAATCCTAGGATCTCAAACATATCCATTTTAAAACAATACATCTTTCATCAAAAGAGAAAATCAAGTAGTAACGCTAAGAATTTAAGAGAGCAAATATAAAAATATGAATAAGAAAAACAACAATTTAAGATAAAAAAAATTCCTATACTCGGAGTGGCCTTTTTAGCTATGATCTAAAATTGTCTTTCTTTTGATGATCACTCGATGAAAATTCTCTGTTTTAGGCTGGTAAAACCCTAGAATTATGTGGGGAGAAATATGTAAGGAGGGAGAAAATCACTCTCTTGCATGTGACTTGATGCCACATTACATTGACCATATTACTCATGTATTTTCTTTGCCATTTCTTCAAACCTTTTGCAATTTGAAACTGGCGATGAACAGTTTTGGAAAAAATCAAATCACTTTCTAATGGCTCAAACCAAACTCGTGTTTCAATATTTTTAGGAGACGACTTCTCATTTGCTTCTCTGTTAAACGGTAAGAATTGTGACTGACTACTGGAATACACAGAATATTAAAGTGAGTTACGATTTCTTAAATTAACTCGTTCCCACAAATTCTGTGTGCCTTAAGAAATTATAACCCTCTCGTGGTTGCCAAGGTTTGGGTTACTTCTCCCAAAATAGAACGAAAAAATGCTTCTATAACCGCGGAATTACACAACTCCAGCAAACTCAACAAAATCACACGACAGTTGCCTTGTTTTTTTTTTAAAAGATCAATGTAGATATCTCTGTGTTGTCTAAGATCTTAATTTATAGACAAAAAATGAGATAGAGAAATACAATTCAAAAGATAGCCTTTTGATGCAATCCAAAAATTGTCTTCTTCATACCTTAAAACCCCCCCAACACTTATCTCTAACTGTGTCACATAAAATTATCTATCACCTTTACTAATGTTTTATTAGGGTAAAGATTAGGACAGCCTGGTGCATACATGTTAGCAGAGTCCGGAAAAGAGTTTATGGATACAATTTTTTTTATTAAGTTTCAGTTCTAAGAATTGTCGGTTGCGATCTCACAAGAATCACGCATTCTGTATTTTTCAGTAATATATTTTGTCATTTTCAGGATTTTTACATTGAATCAATGTCAATAATAATAGCAATATTGCAAAAGTTATGGAGATTAACAATGTAAATAATAGCCAGCTGGAGTGATTGTGGCACCAAATTAGATTAGAGGCAACAGGCCAAAAGGTAAAACAAAAGCATCACAATTTTGGGAGATTGTTTACAGGCAGGCATAAATATGTTTGTGAATAAAATATGTGTTTAAAAAAGCACAATCAATTTTCTGGAGATTGTTTTCACAGGCATATACAAATATGCAAAAAGAATAGTATGAATATATTTGTATGATTTGTGTCTTCCTTGATTTCCATTTCCATTTACAGCAACAATAATTACATCAACGTATGTGCGTCCTGCCTAAAGACCATACTCCTGTGTCCTTCACTGCTGCCTGGAAATAACAAAACAAACAACTAGACGCTAAATGCCATGTTTCTAACAGCGAAAGGGTTAAATCTTGAGGACATTCTGACTTACAGGAGTTTTTACTGATGGAAATACATTCCAAAAGCGGAGTGTCTCATCTCCTGCTCCAGTCACTATTGTCTGCGAGACCACGTTAAATTGTAATTTTTAAGTATGATCCTTTCTTTCTATGATAATGTGATCGATCGATCTCCTTTTCAGACATGTAATATATTGTGCAATACCTGGCCATCAGGTGACATGGCAAGATATAGGACACGCAAACTATGACCAGTTAGAGTGGCAACCTGTCACAACTTGGGATTTAATTAAAATACCCAAAACCATACAATCTAAAGAGTAAATAAAGAATAACAACTTAATTAGTTTACCTTTGACATTGATGGATACTTCCACACCATGATTTGGTTTTGGGAATACCCATGTGTGCTAACTATCTCATTTACATTTCTACTCCAAGCTAGATTGCATACCTGCATAAATCTTGTCACATTTCCACAAACTAGGCGGAAAATAAGTGGCATTGTAATTCCCACAATATACAAACCTGGCTTCCTGTATCAATATGGTTCAACTGATTGCCATTCGTTGTGTTCCAAAAGCGAATACATCGATCAGCTGTTCCTCCTCCTGATGCCAGAAGGCCACATTGGTGAGGAGACCAGGTAATGGCCTTAACAGCGGCAGTATGCTCCGTTAGCTTCAAAACTGGTTGCTGAGATCGCTGATTCCACACTAAGAGCTGTGGATCACAATTCACAACCAACATACTTAAGCATATGTTCTTTTGTTGTTGTTTAATTAGTTGATTAGATGTGTGATAACTATACCTGATTGTCATTTCCCCCTGATGCAAGTTCTCGATCATCATGAGACCATTTCAACCCACATACCTGATTGAGAGAGACAAAAAAATATTGACTCTAAAAGAAGATGCCCTTTGGTTTCATTTGAAGTTGTATGTTGTGAAAAATTACCTCGGACTTGTGACCGATAAATTTGCTAACAAAATCACTTGGAACACGAACGTCATGCTGAAGGATGTTTCTGTCTCTGCTACCAGAAGATAGGATGCGCGAACTCCACGCAAGGACTCCCGTTCTTGTTTGATGTCCACCAAATGTTCTAACCTTTTTGCATTGAGTTCCATCCCAAACCTGAAAGAGATTGATTGATCAGTCCCTATGAATAAATATATATCTCGACAAAACTTGACATTGATTCGTGTACAATCTCTCTGTACCTGAACTTGCCCAAGACCTGTACCAATTGATATATAAGACCCCTCCCTAGTCCATTGGACAGAGCAGACACTATCAGTCGGTCCTAAGTCACACAACTTTGTCACCTATTGAGAAATGCAATATTCAGTTGAGAGTATTAAGTAGAACAAAAAAAAAAAGCATTTTCTACTCACTCTACTATTTGAAGCTGTCCATAAATAAACACAAGTTCCGAGCCCAACCGCAAGGACATTCTGTGAAGACCAATCAACTAGGTTCAAATAGAAGTCATCTTGAAGTGATGGTGCATCCAGAACCTGCAATCAGTGGAAAGTCATAAACTATGCAAAATTAAACGAAGAATATTTAACCATTGTGACTAAATATATATATACCTTGTGGGGTGTTTTGGGCACTTTCCTAGGGGGTTTAGGAGGGGTAGAAGCCTCGTTGGAGAGTGAAGTATCTGTATGCCCCAACACCGAAGGGGAATACGGAGAATTAGGGCCTGAATTTTCAGTTTTAAACCTGAGCATATTCTTACTGGGACTACTCATGGGTGAATTAGCACATCCTTTAGAACCTGCAGGAGAAGAGAAACAACCAAAATCAGCCCCAAAAAGCTCAGATTTCAACAACCTGGAATATGCATCATTGTTTCCTCCTCCTTCTTTCACCGGAGACGCCTTCTCCACCAGACCAAAAGTGTGTAGCCTTGACGAAGATCTACAAGGAATGAATCTATCACTGCAACTTGCAGATTTAGACGACGGAGATGATGACAGGTTCGATATTGTCCGAGGTGACCTGTTGGACATTGGCGATGACGCCAAATTGGTTGTTCGCTTTGATCTGGGAGGAGAAGAAAAAGCATCAAGCCGAAGAGAGGTTTCGGACATTGTAGATGGAAGGTTAATTCCACTCTTTCTTCTTTGTGTTATCGATTCCATGTTTTTTCTTCAGCTCAATTCAATGGCGGAAGCTCAAATTCTGTATAGAAAAAACCTCTATGTTGTTGATGGAAAGAAGGAAGGAAGGAAGGTAACGGATAGTTTATTTAGTGAGAAAGGAAGGAGGATTTGATGAAATATTATGAGCGCTTTTCAAGTCCTAACGGTTACTTTCTGCTGCTTCCCTTTATTTTATGTTCTCTCTCACTAGCCGTTGTTGCTTCACTCTTTCTCTCACCTCAAACTACTTCTACCTTAATTACTAGCTTTAATATATCTACAGCTTTTCATTTTCTTTATTATAAAACTAGTGAATTGAGCCGCGCTTCGCACGGTAATAAATTTTTTAAATAATTTATTTATAACATGCGAATGATTAAAATATTTTAAACCTTATATATCTATATACATTAAAATTTGAGTTTTGAT
Source organism: Solanum stenotomum (assembly GCF_019186545.1). Taxonomy (NCBI): domain Eukaryota; kingdom Viridiplantae; phylum Streptophyta; class Magnoliopsida; order Solanales; family Solanaceae; genus Solanum; species Solanum stenotomum. The sequence goes on along the minus strand of NC_064289.1, from coordinate 31,884,037 downwards.
CTAATTTATAAGTAATACTTGATTTTTAGAAAAAAATCATCATTTTAAAATTGTAGTAGAATTTGAAGAAAAAATGATCTCTTTACATGCATGTGTTCATATTTTAAATTTAAATCTAAAAAATTGATTACAATATAAATATCTGAACTTGTCTAACAATCTCGTCTATATGCTACCTTCCTTTGCCATTTCATTTACCTTTCTTTTACAAAATTGAAATTGAAAAAAAAAAAAAAAGAATAATATTACAAATCAAATATATCTTTCTTTTTTCCATCTTATTTTCTTCAAATTTGTCATCTCTAATCTCCTACTAATTTCATCTAACTGTCAATTCTTAAGTCTCTCTTCTGATAATATTCATTATTGTGCCGTTTTCATCTTTAGTCATCGATCTCATTATCAATTAGTTTTGAGCGGTATCAATTGAAATGCTATTATTTTTTAAAAGGCATTGAAACAATGTTTTTTTTATCAATCGAAAACGTTAAAAAATCATACAAACTTTATGAAATACGAATCATATATAATGATATCAATATTTTACATTATGTCTATTGATAATCAAGAGATAAAAGTAAAAATTTAAATCTTGCAATTGTGATTTGTGTGTTGAAATGTGGATGTATAAGTCTTGAAATATTTCTTGACATTTATTAAGGTAATTACTACTATCAATTAAAAATAACTAAAACATAAAATTAAGAGAGAATTAAGGAGATGTTAGAGGTAGAAAAAGTAATAATGTGACAAAATAGTAGATGGCAATAATCAGCAATAAATGACCCGTTTCCTGCAAATCTAAGAAACAGACGTTTTTTTTTTTACGTTTTCTAAAAAATCTAGAAAAATGTCTAAAAAAATTGAGAAAAAGATTGTAACATTTCACTTCTTTTATATATATAATTGTGACGTAATACAAAAAATATATATGAATACGAAATTATAGTTACGTAAATAGAGAGACATATTCATATATATTAATGATTTAAAAAAAAAGTACACTTAAATCACAAAAATTGCAATAAAATCTTGCAAAAATTTAAATATAATATTATATATATAGACGTATTCATATATATTGACGACTTCATATAGAGAGAGAAAGAGAGAGAGACGTATTCATATATATTGACGACTTCAAAAAAATTACACCTAAATCACAAAAATTACAATAAAATCTTGTAAAAACTTGAATAACAATGACACTAATTAAAAATGTACCTCTTCAAGTAAAAAAAGAACTCCATATTAGTTAGCCTGTTATAAGATGATGATAACATATATAGATTAAAACTAAAGGATCAAGAATAAAATAAAAAGAAAAAAAATAAAAGAACAGAGAAAAACACTTACCTGAGACCTCAAAAGAAAAGGTATAAGGAGTATATATATCCGAAAATAGAGTAGGAATAAGCAAAGGAATGAAGCCAATTAATTATTGGTGATTAATAGCATAAAAGTAACTGATGCTACGTGAGGTGGAGCATTAATTGTTTTCCTAATTTAATTGCCCATTATGCTAATTATGAGGAAGGAAGTTATATTTTTTAAAATATTAATAAATACATGAAGAAAAAAAGTCAAAATTAAGAGAAAAATAAATAAATAGTAATACTGATCAATAAGGCATGCCACATCAGCAGCCCTTTCATTCAGCTTTATATTATTATATAGATTAGATGTGGTTGATTATAGTTTTTGGCAGAAGATATTTTCATTTCAATTTTATTTATTTTTTTGAAATGAAAAAAAGTAAAAAGTGACTTATACTCAATTATACTAAACAAAAACATACTTGCTAATTTTAAATTATGCTAAACTGGTATATGATGATCCGTCAATAGGTGAGAGACCTCATATATTGAAAAAGATTTATGACTTTGATAAAAAAATTATACAAATAAGCAAAAACAAATCTGAAGTAAATTCATACGAATCAAGCAAAATAAATAGAAAGTTATAGAGGGGCTATTTTCATATAATATAAAAGTTTAGAGGCAAGTTTTAATTATTATTTTTTAAAGAAAAACAACAATAATATAGCTTGGCCTAAAAACAGATTTGAAGTAGATTTTGGGATTTGAAAACTAGTCTCTCAAGAATTAGATAATATCTATGATCAAACCATATATTTCTCAAAAAAAAAAAAAAAGAGCATACATTTCTGAAATATTTTAAAATTTATGTCCAAATCGGTTCTATAAATGACTAGCCAAAGCTCAAAAGGTCCACACTTTGCAGTTATAAAATATATTCTCTTATAATTGTAAAAATCGAATATAAAAAAAGGTTAACGTAGATAAGTAAATAAGGTATACACATTATGTCTATATTTTGTTTGAAATTTGAAATAATTGTTTATCCAAAGGAAAGGAAATAATATAATGCATAAAAATCAAAACTAACATGCTAAGGGGTTGTTTGATACTATATTATATTAGTAAAATAATATATGTATTAACTCCGTATATTAGTAAATACTTTATTTGGTATACTATGCAATGTATAACTAATGTAAATTCTATTGTGTATTAAGGTGTGTATTACTAATGTCATGAATTTCTAGGTATTAATAATGCAAGGATTTTGATGCATGCATTAGCACCAAATTATACTTGTAGAGTGTATCTTTGTAAATAAATATTTTCATGCAATTGTAATGCCCCAAAAGTTTCTAAGTTACGACTAGAACTTGAAAAGTTTAGAAAATTAGTCCACACTTTTTTTTAATGTTTTACGGGCACCATCTACAGATGATGGGCCTGCAAAATTCTACAATCATCAAGATCTTCCTGCAAAATTCTACGGACAGTTGTTATTATCAAGATCTTGTGCCTGCAAAATTCTAAAATTGTGAAAGAAAAAGTAACAATTATTATTGGAGGACTTCAATGTAATCTATTTCTGTATAATAGTTCTTACAAAAAATGTTCAAAAATATTCATAACATATTAAAAATGATTCAATAAAATGTTCTCCTTCCACAATCAAATTTATCCTTTTTTCCACCTATTGAGTCAAAAATATCCTCAACCTATTAGAAATTGTTCAAATTTCCTCTCCTTCTACCTAAAAGAAAATATGTTTGTCAACTATGAAATACTAGTTAATATATCTGCACTCCATGCAGTCTTCAAATATTTTATTAGAATTTATAAATATAATATTTTTATAATATTAAAATATTTTAAAAAATCCTTTAGCCTATAAATTTGAATAAATTAACTCTCAACATTTTAATCCATTTTACTACTATTAGCAGTTTAGTTATATATCTTCTTTGTTTTTCATTACGTAACAATTTAAGACTTTTATAGCTACTAAGATTTTTGTATAATTTATGTTAAGTAATATTGTATTTGCACTCTTTCTTAAGAAACATGTTAAAAGAAAAAAATTCTCCACAAAAAATTACTCCCTTCGTTCCTTTTTATATGTCACATTTTTAAATTGCATTTGCATTAAGAAATTAAGTAACTTTACTCTTCTATCTTTATTTAATGTTTTCTTAAGTCAACTTATCAATAAATGATGAATATGCTAGATTTCAAAAATTAAAATGCATTTAGATGACTATTTAAATTTTTGAGTTTATTTTTGGAGCTAATTTTTTTCACCAATTGATCTAAAAAAAAATTAAAAAATTGTTAAAGCTTCAACTTTCAAGATTATTTTAGATTTTTTCTCCATCTTTTATTTTTAATTTGTTTGTTGAGATTTTTTTTTTCAAATTAAGATTTTATAGAATAGTGATTGAAGAGAGTAATTAATCAATGTATGGAGTACTCCAATGAATATTAATTACTTATTAGTTTTCCTAGGATGACCAAAATATATATTTCCAAGACTAATTAACTACTCTTTCAAGGGTATAATAGGAAGAATATGGTAATTTATGCATTGATTTTATAAAATGACAAGTATTATAGACCAACTATTAATAGAAAGAGATGACATATAAAAAGGAACGGAGGGAGTATTCTTTGTGGGCATACATTAAATTTCTCCTTTTCTGTGATTAAGACAATATTTTCAAACAACATTTATTCGGATTAATTCAAACATATATTTATATATTTTGTTTATTTAATTCAAGTATTTTTATTACGCAAGACAAACATGTAAACAAACAACTACGTACTTTACACAAAAAACTTAAAAAATTAAAAGGAAACTAAATAATTGGCAAAGTATATTAAAAAAATTGTAGACATATATATTTATAATTAGAAAATATTTTTGAGTTATTTCTAATATGCTAAGGGCATTTTTGATCTAATAGATAGAAGGAGGGACAAATCTGAACTATTTCCAATAGGTGAAAGGCACTTTTTGTTCAATATGTGGAAGGAGGGGTAAATTTGAACCAATAGGTGGAAGGAGGACATTTTGAACTATTTCTAATATGTTAAAGCATTTTTGAACCATTTCCGTAGTTTTTATAGTAACTGGTTCATCATCTAGAATTTAAAGAAGTTTTTTATTACTTTGTAATTCACCATTATAATTAGTGCTATTAGAGGTGTGGTGGTGGGGGGGGGGGGGGGGGGGGGGGGTAGATTTTGGTCAGTTATTGGTCAAAATCAAATCAATCAAATATGATATACATTTATCGATTCAATTGTTATTAAAGAGCTTGAGAATAAAAGCAAACTTGAATGAGTTTTATTCAATCTAGCATCTGCTCAAGTACAAAGTGAACGTAACTAACTCAACTAATTTTAAGGAAGTAATCTAACAACTTATTATAATCTTGAAGATAAGATTAAATATCTTATTCAAACTAATTTTTAAAAAAACTAAAGATATTCCTAACAAACTAATAACCATAAGTTTATCTCAATACACCCCCTCAAGTTTTGTGTTGTGCAATAACAACTAACTTGAATAAACATTGAAGAAAGGTAGGTATGGGAAGAAGCACTCTATTTGAATTCTCGTTATTGCGGAGATAATGAAAATCCACGATAATGTGCTTCATTTTAGTGTGGAAAACTGGATTCTTGCCAAGATATGAAATGTCAATATTACCATAGAAACTAGTAGGTATTTGTGATTTATGATATCATAGTTCATTCAGCAAGTTTTGAGCATAATTGATTTACTTTTGTAACGAAGAGTAAGCTTCAAATCGCAAAGTTGAGTGATATATATCTGTCTCTACAAATTTTAGAACTCTCTTCTGTTTGATTGTGTTGATAAAAACATTTTAAAAATATTCCCAAATTCATTGCACTTAGAAATTCACTCAACTTTGAGTTGTTCACTTAGAAAGTTACTTAACTTTGTTTTATAACTCAAAAGCCACTCAACAATTGATGTTTCACTTAGAAAGTCACTCAACTATTGATGTTTCACTTAGAAAGTCACTCAATCAATTTAAATAATTTTTTAATAAAATTTTATTGAAATTTAATTTTTATTTTAAACTATTCTTTTGAAGAAATAATAAGATAGCTATTTTAATTATTTTATTAAACTGAATTATTTAATTATAATTTTTTTGAAAAACGTACCGTAGCAATTTACCCCTGAGAAAAAACCTTTTTCGTTTTAGCAATGGTATAATTAGAATTAAATATGTTAAGAAATGATTAAGAAAAAAAGGTTGGAATTCATAAGAAGTAATAAAAAAATACGCAGCACAGTACCAATTTTTTTTTAAAAAAAACTAGGTAAAACAAAATTATATTTCAACAAAATTCAATAAAATAAGTATTTTATTAATTTTTTAAAAAACAGTTAATTTTATTTTTTTGTATATTACAAAATTTTAGTTAGTTGAAAGTGACTTTCTAAGTAAACTATCAAAAATTAAGTGATTTTTTAAGTGAACTATTAATAGTTAAGTACTCCATCTGAGATATTAACTCAAACAAGTTGCAACAAAAACTTTTCTTCTCCAAAATTGAAAAGATAAAGAGTTTGGTTGCAACTAATAATGCTACCTCAGCCTCTTAAAAGAGTTACTCTTGCGAAAACTTGCCAAACAAAAAGAGACTTGGCAAAAACTCTACTGACAGAACAAGCAAAGCACCTCTTTTGAATTATCCATTTTGGAATTGTGAGTTAGATGTTGAAATGAAACTACGTTTGACGGCATAGTCCAATAGAATTTTGAATACAACCATCATATAATATCATTAACTTATCTTCTTTTTTTTGGTGTCAAATGGCAGGTATAACAAACAATTAGCTAGTGAACAACACTTCCATAGTGCAAGTTCACGTAATTTCGAATAACATAGCTCGCGCTGGGTGTACTAAACCTATGTAAATCTATCAGTTTCAACTTGAACGATTAGATTGTGTATTTGAACTTGTATCTACGAAGCCAATCTTCACCTTTTTCATAATAATCCGTTCTACTGAATGTTTGCTGTGGGAATTGCATAGCAGTAGCATACACCGAAGCACCACGCCATGCATCCATAATTGGATCTGTTGCTCTGACAACCTTTATAGGAGTTCCACATGGCCTGATCATCCGAATTCCTGCTTCCAAGCGCTCACCCATACCTGGGTAGAGACAACTCCCGCCAGTCACAAGTATTGAACTTGTCATTTTATCCTCCAAGCCTTGTACCCAACTAGGCAACCTTCTCAATGACACTCCAACCATTTCGTCCAACCCTGACTGGTCTATCCCAATGAAGTTGGGATTGAATAAAACTTCAGGACATCTAAATCTTTCAACCCCAAGTATGATTTGAAAATCCTCCTTTGTTAGAGGACGGAAACGTGGCACCTCTGAGGCAGACGCTCCAGATTCTGATCCTGGAAAAAATGTAGGGTCGATCTCCTGTGCAGATAGGTTACATCAGGATACACCTTTAAAGAACAATCCAACACAGAGACTAACGCCAAACAAAGTGTCAAGAAAACATACTGACCCGAAGCCTAGAGGAGATGCGAGCCAACTCAGTTTCATCATGATCTGGCTTATCATCGTCATCATCGTCATTATCTCTACTCATTAGCTTGTAGAGTTGCCAATCTTCATCCCTTTGACCAAACGTATCTTCACCTTTCCCTCGATCAAATGCTGCCGTTGTTAACAGACGCATCCTCTCTCTTTGGGCAGCATTCAACCTCTCCCCGCGACCAACACCTCCAGAAACATTATTATTGCCATTTGCATGGTTACCATTTGTCTTCAATCGCTTTCGCTGCTCAAGTTTTTCAGAGAGCTCTTTGTATTTGGCTCGCAACTGCTCCAAATAGCATTCTGGGTTTTCCCTACACAACACAAGATGAATTTATAAAATAAAGAGATATTGAAACATGAAATATTGGAAACAGCCTCTCTACATCCATGAGGTAGTGGTAAGGTTTGCTTACGCTCTACCCTCCCCAGACCCCACTTAGTGAGATTTCAGTAGGTATATTGTTGTTGGTGGTGTATTGAAACATGAATATACCAGTATGCAGCAAAACTGTAATTAAAGTATGTTATTTTTTGCCTCATCTTTATAAATACATATATCCATTTTGAGAAGAAACGGATACTACTGCACATCATTGTAAACAAGTTTAATTAATGCTAGAATAAGCTAGCTCAAGTATTATCTGACATGAAATACAACATACATGCGCTTTTGTTCCTCAAGTTTCTTTTCCTTCTCCTTTTCTAGCTCCTCCTCCAGACGCCTTTGTTTAGCTCGTTGCCGTGCTTCAGTTGTGGATTTCAGGAACACTTGTCTTCTCTTCTCCTTGAGCTATTAACAAGTTTCAGTATTTCCATTTTCAGTTGAAAAGTTTTAATATAAAAAAATGAAAATAAGTGGAAGATGATTTTGCACAATGCTGGCCAAGAGAAATGGAAGAGACAATTGCGACAATAAATTTAGTTGCAACAGCTCTCTTTTTTTTTAAATCTACTACATAAAGTACCAGATCAGTTCAAGAGACAGCATACGGGAATTACAGTATAATATCTCACAAAAGTTGAGCTATTAAAACATTATGATGACATGAGTTTATTTCTCATACGAAGTGCATTAATGTAACACCACAATATTCAGAAAGTAAAGGGAAAAAGACTTGGATATCGAGTTCTTCACCATCACAAAGAATTTTTGATATACAACTGCCCAACAACAGTGACTACCAATATGGCGATATACGAGCATACCTGCTCCGCCGAAAGTTCATCATCAGGTATATCAATGAGATAATACTTCTCAGCTGCAGAAATATCCACTTTCTCTTCACTTGGAACTTGCTCACCCTTGGCCTTCCGAAGTGATTGAGTAACTTTTGCAAAAGCGGATTCCACTTCACGTTTAGAAGCATAACCTCTACTCACAAGGAACGACACAATTTCATCATCCTCCTCAATGCCCTTGAGCTCCTCTAAGAGGAATTCCAAACCTTTTAATTCATTTTCAAGTTCATTTATTTTTGAGGATCTTTTCGCTTCAGCCATCTCACGCAATCTTTGACTTTGTTTCTCCTTCAAAGCTGCCTTTCTAGCAATTTCTTCTTCTGATGGAGGTTCTTCGACTGGTGATGGAGTCCAAGGAAGTTGCCAACATCTGGTTTTATCTTCAGCTTCTTTATCCCCCCTCTGACACAATAAAATCAAATATTTTACCTCCGTTAAGCAGATTAGAGAGGCTGGGCAAGAGATAAAGTGCTAATTACCTGAAATAGTTGAACCTCTGAAGCATAGTCTGCAGCTATGTAACAGTGTTCCATCTTCAATTCTTCAACCCTTTCCCATGTAAGCTTTGATCTGTTTAAGCATTTAAGAAATGAAGCCTGAGAAGCAGCCAAAAGTTTATAGCAACATCATGACTTTCAAAGAATTATAACACCTACATGTGATGAGGGTACTTGAGTGAAAGAAGCTGCTTCAGATAATCAGTGACATGGTAGCCACCAACGTTAGTTCGACAGCACGCTTCATAGACAGGTTCTCCATTTATAAACTGAAAATACAACAAATTCCATCATATATTTGAGAAATGAGAGCCTACCACTAGCAAAAACTGTATCATGATATGTCAAGCAGAAATTTAGCCTGAAAGTGCATGGGGTCTTAAATTGATCTCTTTCACATACTGGGACCTGCGCCAATTGAAAAATGCTAAAAGGGCCAAAATTTCCCTTCAACTATGAAAAATGGGGCAACTTTCCCTTCTTTGCAAATTGTCCCAAATTTGCCCCTGCTGTTAATGAAGTGGGTCATTTTCACTCTTAAAAACTAACAGACCTCCGTCTCATTTTTTAACTCATCTTAATTTATACAAGTGGAAAATAAAGATAAAGACCCATGAACGTATCTAAGCCGTCCCACCAACCCAATTACCCATTCCAGTCACAACAACAGACTACTATTTTTTCTTTCACTATCTATCAAAACTTTTAATTTGATAATTGTCCACAAAGGCCTATTGCACTATCTGAACTGCAGTGTGAAAAATTCCAAACTCAGATGCGCTACTCCTTTCTCCTTTTAACTTTGTTAAAAGAATTGCTGATTACATTTTAATTCTTTGGGAAATATCTTAAAGTTCTTCGAATTAAATTAAAAAAATATATTCCAAATTCTACCAGCTTAGTAGACAACCATTTCTTTGACATAACTACAACTACTATACAATATACTTTTATCTTTGTCCCTTCTCTATCTTTGTTTTGTACTCTCATATATATAACCATGCCTAGAAACCAAACCAATGTTCTTTTCTTTTCTTTTCTCTCTGTTGATTCGGTTTTTTCGGTTTTTTCACCGGTGTAAATGAACTTTAATTTGTTGATGAAATTGGCAAATCGTAAAACTTCCCGGCTAGGTAATGATCGCCAATTTTTCTCATGAAGGGATAATTTGAAGCAGTGAATAAATTTGGCAATATTTAAATGTGACTTTTAAGTGGGGATTTTGAAATTTAGTTCATGTATTAACGTATTAAGATGGAGAAAAGTGTGACTGTGAGATCCGGGGGTGTACTGAAGAAGAAAAACTCTTCTGGGTCCGAGTCATTGAAATGGGTAATTAGGTTAGTGGGACAGGTTTGATGGATTTTTATTTTGCCACCTATATAAATTAAAATGGGTAAAAAAATGACATGGAGGTCTATTAGATTTTAAGGGTAGAGACGGTCCAATTTATTAACGGCAAGGGCATAATTGGACCACATGCAAATGGTGGGTAAAATTGTGACCCATTTTCGATAGTTGAGGGGAGATTTTGGCCCTTTTCATCTTTCAAAGAAGACACCTTCTTGCTTTACATTTGGCATTGTCAAACAGGGACAAGGTTGGCACCTTTTAACATGTGATAAAGGTTTGTTGAAGATATCATTAAGTAAATAAAAGTGTGTTCTCTCTAACAAAACTTGAGCTTTTAGATGATATAGATGGTCACAAACTTTAACATGGTTTCAGAGCTTGAGTGAAAAATATCACTATGCCACATACCAGCTACATCTGCCAAGAAAATCTTATCCTCGTGCAATTTCCGAGCAACTTAAGGGTTGTTAGCATCAAAAACGTTTTCGTTAGTATTGTGCAAAAACCAACACCACTCCAGGTTCCTCAGCCTGCGGCGACCGAACTCCAAAAAGAAGCTTCGCCAAATATGGAAACACCATCGTATGTGTTGTCACGCACAATTGGCAATTTCGAATCCTGTGATACGTCAGTCTCACACGTCGGTGAGTAAACCCTTTTCAAACCACTTCTAGTCCTTAGCAGAGGCGTATCCAAGGGGGGTTCACTGGGTTCACGTGAACCCATGGTTCCCTCCTGAGATCATATATAGTAGTGTTATATTTTTAAAAAAATATTGAAATATAGATGTGTGAACCCACACTTGAAGTATCACATAATGCGATTATGATTGGGTGCACCTCTCTCCGCGAGGTTAGAAATTTGAATTTTATATTTATCTTGTTTTATTTTTCTTTCTAAAATTAGATAGCACTTCTCTAAGTGGTAATTGCTATATATATATATATAAGAATTAATTTTAGACCTAAAATTTTAACAGTTTTCAGTAGTAAAAGCCTAAATGTCGAACCGATCAAATTTATATCATAGATCAACCTTTTTTATAATAGTGCACCCATCATCTCAAAATCCTGGATACGCCTCTGGTCCTTAGGGTTCGCTAGTCTATTTTGAGACCACCCATCTAAATTCCTTCAATTTCCGACCACCAAGGTAGGGTTCCAGCGTTACAAACTTGTTTTCGGCCAGATCTCTCTTCTCTGACATCTTTTCTGCGGATTTACGTTAGTGGAGACGCTTTAGACATTGCATCCCCCCGTTTAGTTTGCAAAATATTTGTTGATTCTCTGGTAGTTCTCAGGTCTTCTACCCGACGAGTTTTTCCAGCAACATCTGGAATTTACTTCCTGCCCAACCTTTTCGGCCATATTTGGTGGTTAGTTGTTTATTTTTGGTTAGAACTCTCTTCAATCCAACAATATGTAGCTTGATTTTGATGTTTCTTTTTTATGACAAGGAAAACCCGCAATCGCTACCATTTGGATGCGCACAGGATGAAACCCCCGCTTCTATGCAATAGCTCACAAACCAACAAACCACATAGGAGAGGTAACCTGCACTAGGCAAGCCTGGTGCAACAAGCTCGACCCAGAAGACAAACCCCTTGCTTTCGCTGGCAAGGGGTTTCGAACATGAGACCTCCAACACGGAAGTCCCAAGCCCAAACCACTGGGCCACCCCAAAAATACGCGATTGTGATTACTTTTTTTTGATAAAGTTAGGGTTAAGAGTTTTGTGATTACTTTGGAACCCTTACTTGGAGGTTCTAACTAGGGGTTGGAAAATTAGCCTATGAATACATGAACCCGCCCAAGCTTGGGCAGGTTAATTACTTGCTCCACCCATTTATTAGCCCAAACATTTCAACCTGCCCAATTCAACCCATCTAATTTGGGTTACATATAGCCTAAATTAATCCACAAGAAACCTTGACAAAATATTTTTAAGAAGACTTTTTTGTGACATGTGTTAGATATGGCCATAATAAACGGAAAAAAGTTAGTAGTTTTATTTGAAAATGAAACAAGAAATTAAAACATGCTAATAGTTGGGTGGATCGGGCTATGACCCATCGTTTAGCCCATCTTGACTCAACCCATCTTATAGCCTCAGTGACCTCATTAACCAGCACATTTATCAACTCTGCCTATTTTGACTCGTCTAAATTTAGCCCAACTCACCCATTAGTTCTAATTTGTTTGGGAGATACTGAACAACAGTAGCAGAATTGAATTATCTCATCTCCGTTACAACCTCATAATCTAATATCTACTTTTAAGTGAGTGAGAATCGTCAATCAGTTTCAAGATCCTAAGTAAGATGACTGGGATTGCGTTTATTTTTTATTTTTTTTGATAACCGAGAAATCCGCCTGTGACCCGCCCTTTGGACCAATCACAGCCTTCAAAACTCGATGGATAATGGGCCCCCCCTCTACCCTTCACCACTTAAATATCGGGCTTCGCTTTGCATGGTGCAGTGAAATTAAAAGCGCGCCTAAGCGCAAAAGCGAGGTGCAAATACACTTTGCTTCGCATGACCTAAGGCGAGGCTCATGTCAATGGGCCCTTCTAATTTTTTTATTTATTTTAAAAAAACATTAGTTTAAAAAAAGGGGTCCTTTTAAATTATTATAAAGTGTTTGTCCCAGTTCCCTAGACTACACTTAAGGAAGTCATAGAGTCTCTAAAAGACAAAAAAATGATGAAGAACTATAAGAAGACGAGGAATTGAAGGCTTGAAGCACAGAAAAGAACCATCAGATTCTTCTTCCGCTGGCAGAACAAGCAGCAAGCAAATACATGTATCTTCTTTCTCTTATTTCTTCTTACTTTTTACTGATTTCATAAATTGTTGATGCTAAACATTCAATATTTCATACTCCTTTTTATCTTTGTAGAAAATTTAAAAATAAATGGGAATATGGGACACTTGTCCTTGTTTAATGACTGATGGTGTCTTAACTTTAATAATGATCAATGAAAATTTAATACTTGTAAGAGGATAATAACAAAGATAATTTTCTTAGAAGCCATATAGCCATAGTGGTGGACCGCATATATATGTAGTTGTATTTCATTATTTGCTGTGTTATAATTGCATGCAAAGTTCTTTTATACTTTTTTTGTTGCAGCTTAAAAATAACAAAGAACTTGTCCAGTGTCCCCTTTTTTTGTTCTTGTTGTGTATTATTATTTATTATTTAAAAATTATAACTGCTATATTATAACCTTCCTTTTTTCTAGAAGTAGAAATGGCAGAGGGCTTGTCTAAAGGCAATACAAGGGATCCTGGTTGGAAATATAACTACTTGAAGGACCCTGATGACACTACAAGAGTCACGTGCAACTTTTGTGGAAAAACAACCACGGGTGGAATTAATCGGGCAAAACAACATTTGATCGGAAACTTTAGAAATGCAGCAAAGTGTAAAAAATGCCCAGAGGAGGTTAGAGAGGAACTGAAAAATTACATGGAGACAAAAAAAAAAGAAGGAAATCTATACTAACGAGTTTCCCGAATTTGATGAGTTTGAATATCAAGACAATGTTGGTGGAGAAGATGAAGTCCAAGAGATCAATCATAAGAAAAGAGGCGGCGGAAGCTTTCCTAGTGGCTCTAATAAGAAACTGGCCAAAGGAAAGGAACCTATGGATGTATTTCTACAAAAGCGTGGAACACTTGGGCAAACAAATATCAAAGACTCATGTGATAAAGAAGCAAGAGCAATGACGATTCAAAAAGTAGCTCGCTTCTTTTATGATAATGGGATCCCATTCAATGTAGCTCGCTCAAAAAGTTTTAAGGAAGCAATTAGGTTGTAGGAAGGTATGGTCCAAACTTAAGCCTCCAAGCTACCATGAATTAAGAGTTCCATTACTTAGGAAGGAAGTTGAGTTGACTAATGAGATTATAAACAAACATAGAGAAGAATGGGTGAAGTATGGAACTTCCATTATGGCAGATGGTTGGACAGATAAAAAACAGAGAACTTTGATAAACTTTTTGGTGAATTCTCCACATGGAACAGTGTTTATTGAGTCGATAGATGCTTCCTCACTTGTTAAGACCGGAGAGAAGTTATGTGAATTGCTAGATAGATACGTGGAACGCGTTGGAGAACAGAATGTAGTTCAAATTGCAAGTGATAATGGTAGCAACTTTGTGTTGGCTGGTAAGAATCTATTGCTTTAAAAATTTAAGTTTTATGTTTTACTTTCTAATATCGATCAAAGTTTTGATTTCTAAATTTTAACATATCTATTTACCCTTTTTTTCTATAGGTCAACTGTTACAGAGAAAAAAAGCACACATATTTTGGACGCCATGTGCAGCTCATTGTATAGATCTTATGTAAGAAGACATAGGGATTCCTATCATCAAGAAGACCCTCCAAAAAGCAATTGCCCTTGTCGGTTTCATTTATAGACACTCAGGAGTCTTAAATATGATGAGAGATTTCACTAAGAATAAAGAGTTGGTGAAATGTGGGATTACTCGATTTGCAACGAGTTTTCTGACTTTGCAACGGTTGCATTGTCAAAAAACAAATCTGCGAGCAATGTTTACATCTGACAAATGGGTGATTAGTAGGTGGGCTAAGTTACCAAGGGGGGAAAGTGCAACACATACTGTCTTGACGGCAACATTCTGGAGTCAGGTTTCTAATATTTTGAAGATAATGGGGCCTCTTGTTAAAGTGTTGTGATTAGCTCATAATGAGAAAAAACCTGCCGTGGGGTACATTTATGAAGCCATGGATAGAGTTAAGGAGGCTATTGCAAAGGCATTTGAAGGGAATACTGCAAAATATAAAGATATCTTTAAGATTATTGATGAAAGATGGCAATGCCAATTGCATCATCCATTACATGCTGCTGGACATTATTTAAATCCAGAGTTCTTTCAAAATCCAGCTATTGAGAATTGTCAAGAAGTAACAGATGGGCTGTATCCTTGTATTGCAAAATTGGTTCCAAGCACTGAAGTACAAGACAAGATCATATCAGAGATACCATTGTACACAAGAGCTGAACAACAATTTGGCCTTCCTATTGCAAAAAGAGCTAGAACGAAAAGATCTCCTGGTAAGTGAATACAATAACATTTAAATTCTTAATTATTTAGTTTATGTTTAAAAGTTTACTTACTACTTCTTACTTAGTACTTAGGTAATAACTTATACATAATGATGTCTACATAACACTTTTTACAGTTGAATGGTGGAATTTATATGGTAATTCAGTTCCCAATCTCCAAATATTAGCCATTAGAATTTTGGCTTTAACGGCTAGTTCTGCTGGATGTGAGCGTAACTGGAGTGTGTTTGAGCATGTAAGTACTAAGTACTTGTAGTGGTATACATCATATTTATTAATTTTTCTTTGCATAGTTAATCAATTAGACTAATTTACTAACACTAACCAATGCAACAGATCCATACCAAAAAAAGAAACAGATTGGAGCATCAAAGATTGAATTATCTAGTGTATGTTAAGTATAATCGTGCTTTAAAGCTCGTTATGACTTGCGGAGTGTCATTGATCCAATCTCGTTAGATAACATTGATCATAGTAATGAATGGTTGGTTGGGAAGATGGGTAAAGTTTGGTGATGACAACTTAACTTGGGGTGATGTTTCAAGAGCGTCGGGCATTGAGGATGTGTTGACATACACAAGGCGACAAAAGAGAGTCGGAAGTTATTACAACTAATGCCTCAAGCTCCCAAGCTCCACGTGTTGACATAGAAGATGAGTTGATTCAGATGAGTAGGGGAAGAAGAGATTGAAGGCTATAAATCTAGTGATACTGATACAATGAGAATCCCTATTGAGGAAGATGATATGGAAGAATATTATTTTAGTGATTAGAATTGGAATATATAAGCAACATATGTTTTGATGAACCAATCTTCACTATAAGCACTACATATTTACTATTTTTGTGTCTATTATGCGCGCTCTCTCTCTCTCTCTCTATCTATCTATCTATCTATATATATATATATATATATATATATATATTTTAAAAACTCTTCATAGTGCACTTTTATATATTTTAAAAATTCTTCATAGTGCGCTTTTTTTAGTGAATCCCACGCTTTTAGTGCGCTTTGCTCTTTAAGCTCCATCAGGGCTTTAGCGCTTTTTTGCGCTTTTCGCTTTTGACAATACTGGCATGGTGTGGGACTAGGATTGTGTTATACTCAAGGTCTATTTAATAACATGATATAAAAGCAAACATAGGTTCTAGGCTCTAGTCTCACCGCCATTCATTATCAAAATAAAAAATCATGTTTTTGACTCATTAAAATGGAATCAAGCCTACAGGTGAGGGGCATGGGGAAGATACAAAGGTGCTCTCTACCGGTTTAAAATTTTACATGAGATGGTCACACACATCAACACCACCCATAATTTATTTTCCCCTTTCAAATAGATAAAGCACAATGCTACTACCATGTCAATTCACTACAGCTGCACGATAGGACTCTAAAGCATACCGGGATGACATGAGATGTGGTAAATCCTGAGGTGATTGCAAGGCCTGTATCATTGCAAATTCCAAGCTGTTGGTTGTATTTGTAGCTGAATGCAGCATCTACACCGAATGCTGCAAGACAGAAAAAAATGCCTACCGTGAGCAACAAGTTCACATAAATGCCACAGAAAGTCATGTTCTCAATTATCAAATCAACAAACTGTTGTTTGGTGAGAAGTGAACCAAGTAACTATTGTCATCAATGAAAGAACTTTCAACAAGGTCATGATAAAACAAAGCAACCTTAGGTTTAGGATGATAAAAAAGACGACATGATTACAGGAACACCATACGACTTTATGAACAAAAATCCAAAGCAATGCACAACAGCCCTGGGCAACTGATATGGGTGTTCATACCTACTGAAGGAACTCCATATGACTCAAAGAGAAGCTCAGCCATTTTGCCACGAGATTGAACTGGATTGCAAGCACATTCAGTAATTAAGATAGGATGGTCAATCTGCCCTGCCACAGATTTGAATAAGTATTGGTTTAAGGGACTGCAAGCTGAAGTTTAACAACAGGATATATACAACAAAAATTAAATGCACAAAATCAAGGTTTGCCTTTCACCATATTTTAAATATCTTAGCTTTGCCAGTCCAAATTATTTTGTTCAATAAAGATAATGGTTCTTATGATATAATAGGGAAACTGAGGATGTATACTTGGAGAATTCTACACAAGGATAGGGTTCTGCAGAAAGAGCATCTAGGCAGCGGACTGGATTATCATATGTGCTTCATAACTTCACAATGTAAAAAGAAAAATGTTTCATTCTTGTCTACAAAAAAAAATTTCAACACCCTGGCACAATTTTATTCCACTCTCTATATATTGTCTACATAAGTGACAGAGCAGTCGAGTCTCATGCTCTCCTTATATTACAGTAGCAAATCTCTGACTGTCCGTCACATCACCCACTGAACCCCAAATATACATGCTATGCACCATAATCTATGCCTTCATAATCAGTTTGGAAGTGAAAAGATGGATCGTAGGGCAAATAGCTTGAGTAGTGGTATCTCTGTGCATATATGGTATAATGTGTACGCCTTATGAGAAACAAAGGTATGCAAACTGAAGTGCATCTCTTCATTTATGCATTTGCAATGCAATCGCGACAATATATCATCACCCAATTGTTAAAGGCCATGACTTCGAAAAACCTAGATATGGAGGCACATCAATTGACACGGAATATCTTACAAAAGGGGAAAAAAGAGAGATGAGAAAAGAGGATAATGTCGGAGATTCCCCTTTCCAAAAATAGTACATACCATACAACTTACTTGTGTAAAGTATAAATATTGATGTCGTTAAGGTCAGACAACTTTTACCATAAATATTTTTCTGCCAATTTTAACGAGTTTATGAGGTCTCTTTTTTATTCTGACATATACGTAAAACTATAAGGACCTTATATGATGCTTGCTTAGTCCATGTTTCTTCAATTTCTTTTCAGTGTAAGCATATCAATTTGCATCCTGTTTATGCTTCCTAGAAACTACAGTTGGATAAAAATTATGAGGTAAAGATAAAAGATAAAAAAGAAGACAAAATAATTTGACAATTGACAATGATCATCAAACCTCAAAGACCAACAAAGACAGTTTATATCAAAGAGAAGCCATAGTCAAAGCAAAGGCCACAACAATGATTTCAAAGTTTCTCTCGAAAAAGTAAGAACCAAAAGATTCTAAATAAACCAAGCTGAATATAGTTACATCAGATCTATCTCATCCTACGAAAAAGTTGGTGGAAGCTAGCATACCTGTGACTGATCAGCACCTAATCGATCAAACCCAAAGTCCAGGATCTACATACGGAAAACATAATGATGACATGAGTACCTTTTCAAAAAACATTACGGCAACATGATTAATGCAACAAGACCAAGTAATCCGTAACCATCATTTGTTTCATATGTCAGACTCAGGTTAGCAACATAGCATCACATAAACCAAATTTATGCATCCAACTATCTACACCAAGAACACCACGTATGGCATCAGTGCCAGCAAAATGTAGGGAATGAATCATTATTGAAAAGTGTTGCGCTACAATAGGCCGCGCATTAATATTCTAGTCAGATTGCACTGTCTTGACACTCTAAAATTAGATCATGAATTTGCCTTGCCACCTTGGCCTAACACCCCAAAGAGGTTACAGTTAAAATCCAAAGAGGGTGTTCTCTCTTGATAAATAGGAACGGGTCATAGAACACAGTAGTTAGACCTAATGTCTAGATAAATTGTCAGCTATCCTGATAGTTTCATACTCTGGTAGATGGTTTGATCTTTCTATCTGGGAGGGGGTTCGGGTATAAAATTTATTGACATCACAAATTTCATGGTCAAGCTTACAAACATAGAAAAACCATTTACCCAAATACTATCCCCACAAAATAGAAAACCCTTACATATTCCATTATCTCAAACTGATAAACAACATTGCTCTCAAATGCTGAACGAGGTCCTGAACGTGTGCAATCAAAGTACTTCAGTAGCGCAGGATTGTGATCACCAACAACTGTTACTGTTTCACCTGCAATATAATAAGGTAAGCATAATAAAACACTGAAGCTAATATTCACCAATGAAATGATGATGTATTATATGCATTCAATATTTAAAAACATGTTCATGGTAGGTGATGTTTAGCAAGAAGTCATTTTGATCATTTCTTCACTAAACATCACTACAGACTGTTCATTGGGAACTTTTTTTCCCCTGAAAATAGTTCTGTCCAGGCCAGCTTGCACGCACCTCGACTATTTAATAATATCTACATAGGGGTTGTTTAGCACGAAATAATTTAGATCATTTCTTCACCAAACACTTCACTATAATCTGATCATCTTAGAACTTTTTTTTTAATAAGATTGAGTTCAGATCAGGTCACTCGCACCTCGATAAATCTACCAAGTGCTTGTTAGTTGTTACCTCCCATTGGCACAGGTATGGAGTAACTCTATCCACCAAGACTTATACAAATGGGAAGAAATCACCTAACTGTTTTTTTCTACAAGGATTTGAACCTTGGTCTCCTTTGGTGCATTTAAACTTCATTGACCTTAAAGTCATACCCTTGTGTACTTCATTATGGAATATTATTAATCATAATTGGATAATTAAGCACTAGTCAAATTAGAAACTTCCAGTAAACTCACCATCCAAACTGGTCCTGACATTGCTTCCAAATGAGTTATCATTTTTAAATCAACTACCAAAGGATCAATTAGTTACACGATCAGTAAAAGTTTGATGATAAGCCAAACAAGCCTTTAGAATCAATTCTATCCTTCATGTGCGGAAGAGAAATCCATCACAGAGGACAATATAACCAGCACAATGACTCAACCTAATGTTCCAGTTATGCAGAATGGAGAGTACTTTAGACATCCTGTTTGAATTGAACTGCACTCAATGAAGCAACTCTAACTCAAGACAACCTGATTAGAAGATCCATTTGCATAGTTAATAGATGCTACATGTGTCAGAAGGATATAGAGATTTAAACACCTCTTTTTTTATAAGGACATTGTAAAATAACAGCAGATAGTTGGAACATGTTTTATCTTCTTTTGGACTCATCTGGGTTATGTCAGGTGGTACCAAGGATGCACATGTGAGCTGGAGCACTTGGCAAATTTAGTTTTGAGAAAAAAATAGTTAAAACACTAATTAGCAATCTGAACCAGTTTTGAATCCAACCCAGCCAAAATAGACCCAATAGCTGACCCGACCAATTCATTTTTATCCTAAAGAAAGCCCAAGTGCTCATATTTTCGTTCACTGGTGGTTTATCACATTTCATATGTTATATGTTGTTTTGATCGATACTAACTTACTAAGTGAATGTAATGTTATTTTTTTATGTGAAATTTGAGAAGTGAATGGTAACTAGCTTACCATTATGTTGTAATTGTTATTCGTTCCATGTACGTTAATAACTACTTCAATTTCCATGGCCTTCTGTGGAATCTTTCAGGGTTGACCCACATTTGTCTTGATCAAGAAGATTGTTTGAATTGTTGATACATGAATACATATTGTCAAGTACACTCGGAAACAAGAAAATGATTTATTTATTTTACATGGAAAAAAAACGTGAAGATTCCATAAGAGGTGTTAAGTTAAACCTCCTGAATGTTCCTTTCACTTATCAAAAGAAAGTAAAAGCAGAAGGATTAACATTTAACAAGATAGAAATCTAGAGGCAAGCCAAACAATTGAAAATACTAACATCACTCGTTTTATTGCCACAACCGGTAAACCCACTGTGAATAACATCTCCCCTTCTCAATTAGCTAACTTAGGGTGTGTTGGGTAGTTCCAATTATCCGTAGTTAAAAAAATTTAGAAAATAATTTCTCTAAGAAAACAAGTTCCTTAAAACTGAAGACAATGACTTCCCTAGTGAAAGTAGAAAAAATAAGTTCTACAAATAGCATTCCGCAGCGATTGTGTCCTCCCAATCCTCCAACACACCTCATTTTCAACCCCACTCCACTAGGTCAGACCCCTACCCAACCCAACTCCTCGAATAAATAGGGATGACAAGAAAATAAGTAGAAAACACACTTATTTTTTGCATTTTCCTTTATAATGAACAGACCCTTAATCTAAAATCTTGTTAGTTTAGTAAAATCATGAAAAATGTGGCTCCAATTAATACATAAACATACCAGTGGTTTTGTGACGAGGCCTCTGAACAATATTCCGGAAGATAACGCGAGGTTCATTCTCACCTGCCCACCTGTCAATTAACAAGAAGCGGAGCTAAAGCACACCAAATACAGATAGAAACAGAGAGAGAAATTGGGGGATTTAGGAGTGAATACCCAATACGGAAATAGGAAGCGCCATTGTCAATGACAATAGGGTGACTTGAGTTGAAGGAACCGTAATCTGATTGCCTCTCTATTTTCGATATGAAAGGCATTCTTCCCTTGTTTGCCCTATTCTCCTTCTCTTTGCTCTTCTTCCTCTAAACGCTATTGCCCTAGAGCTTCATGGAGTGTCACCCCACAAATTAGTTAAAACACTCTCTACCGGCTACCATGGTCAATTTTTATTTTTATTTTAAAGGAAATGGAACTCATATCTTTTTTCTTTATTTTCACCACTAAAAATTTCATTTTTTTCCCGATGAAAGTAGAAAAAATAAGTTTTATGATTTTCTTACATTGATTGTATACTCTTTCCTCCAACAACACCCCAATGTTGTAGCCCCATTTCCGTCACCTCATGTCCCTACCTCAACATCACCTCCTCTAATATTTTGATTAGATTATATATAAATAGTTTTAAAATAAATATATCAAACACAAAAAATAGGTAAGAGATTCACTTATTTTTCTAAAAAAATATTCCCATAAAAAACATTTTCCTTTGAACTTGTTTGGGCACAAAGATGTATCATAATTTGAGGCAGCATTGCTGGTGGAGTGGAATGATGAGAGATATCGCGGAGAATGTGTCTCGTTGCTTGTGTTGACAGCAGGTGAAAGTCAACTATTTTAGGCTTGGATGTGAGTTTCAACGATTACACATTTCGAAGTAGAAGTGGGAGTGCATCACCATGGACTTTGTTATTGTCATTACCCAAGATGACCCCCCCCCCCTAGACGTAACATGGAACCTAGAGCCATAAGTGACCCCAAGCTAACCATATTGTGTAGCATGACACTAGGAAAACATGCATAACTTAAATGACATGGAAAGGGAAATAAAGTCTCAAATGACTGACATAACATAATAGAGAAATCTGAATACGACGACTCATGTGCGGAAATACTAATGTCTAAAATAACATCTAAACATAGGTAAATTGATTGGACAAGTTCCTAGCTCACTAGAACAATCTAAAAATTGATAAGGAAGTCTAAAATGAACATAGGAAATCATAAGTGGCATGTCCCCGAACCATGAGGATTCACCTAAGTAGTGTATGGCTAATAAGAGTATGTACTAACCACGAGCCTGATGGGATGCATTAGAATTTATATTATGAAACAATATAGGTCGGAAAGTATACGATCAGTACTCGAATGTATTGTGTATAGGAAAGTGCATGAACATGCCATAATAACATGTTAAGTCTGAAAACATGCTAATAGAATGACTAAGTAAACATAACATGAAAATTGATGATCTGATTTTGAAAACATAGTACCAGGTCATGCATTAGTCTGAAAATCATAGTCATATGTGGGAGATATTGCTAACCGACTTAAACTATGTGAACTACAACATGGAGTTTAGTATTCTTCTCCCACACCAAAAAGAGAGTGTCCTACTAGCCAAGGTAAGGATTATGAGTCTGAGTCAAGGTGGATCCACTAGTTAAAGTCTGTAAAGTGTAACGACCCGAGAGCACCCCCTAGTCGTTACCGGCGTATTCGACCTCTTGGAGGTCTTATACAAGCCCTTAGCATTCGTCATAGCATTCATTATAGAAAAATAGCGGAAAATTTAAAACTTTTTCATAATATAACACAGGACTTAAAAGTCACCTCATTTAAACCTTTAATACAAAATCGGAGTACTACGTTTTAAGGTAGCCATCTTAAAACATGACTACAACACAAGAGGGACACAACCCTTACAATACAAAAGAAACTACTATCTAGTATATAGAACTTAAGGAAACTCTTTAACATAAAGGTCCTTGAATCTTTAAGGACATACCCAAACTTGGGAATAGTAAGCCAAGCTCATCACTTCTAGGAAAGAACCTTTAGTCACCATCACCTACACTTGGTGTAAAAAGATGAAAAAGAATGGTGTTAGTACAAGAATGCACTAAGTATGATAACCATGCAAAACATGCTTTTAAAAGGACTTTTTGTTGGAAACTATGCATCATGCCTTTTTAGAGAAACTTCATGAACATTTAGTACAATAGGCACAATATAAACCACGTACATCATCATACACATGGAAACCATTCATAATTGCACATAAGGCCACTTATAACATTTTAGGCACATTCAATGCATACAATACATTACCTTCCTCTTTATTTTAACTCCTTTCCTCAAGCAACCTTTAGGGAATACTTGGTGCAATGTATCGCCTTAAGGTTACCAAAGGTGAACTTACATATAGCCTTCATCAATCCAACCACATATATTCATAGAGTCATAAGAACACCATAAGACATAGTCTTCACATAGGAACCATCACCTAAGACAACCCCCAAGTCATACTAGTGCAATGTGCAAGTAGCATCCCATAATACTACTCACACCAAGTGTTCCTATGAAGCCACCATAGACTAGGTACATCATATTCAACAAGTCATAACATCTTCATTTAACATTAGACATAAGACCAACATACTTCATAACATCATATAAGGACTCATTCCTTTACTATATCATTAGTCATAACCCATTTAATTCATATCATAGGTAAACCACCCTCACAACCCCTTCACAAGCTCACTTGTGCAATGTACACATGGAGTCCCATAACCCCACATATACTAAGCAAACTCATTAAGAAGTCATAAGTGTAATTCACATGCATAATCATACTTCATGTCTTGACATAAGTAAAGTAAACCTTAATATGCTTTCATATTAACATACATAGACCATAGTCTTTATTACATAAAGAGCCTAATCATAACCTCCCTTAGAGTCCACTTGTGCAATGCATAAGTAGGGTCCATAGTCCTACCTATACTAAGTAACTCTTCAAGAAATCACGACTAGAGTTCATATTCTTATCTTAGTTCATTTCTTAACTTTTGGGAGACATTACCATAACTGACATAGACCATGTGAGCTACATGGAATCCGGTGTTCAACTCCCACACCGAAAAGAGAGGGTACTACTTGCCAAAGTAGGACCTACATACATAATAGCTATCTAGTGGATCCACTAAGCTAATACCTACGGGGGCACGTAGTTATGGAACAAGGAGATTGCTACTAGAAAACCTTGACTTACTAAGCGTGGAGGTTTCCATCTCATGAGACAACATCTATATTGGGAACCCGAACTTGCTAAACGTGAAGGTTCTCTTGTGGGAAGCTGGAGTTGCTAAATGTGAAGCCCCCATTCTCATTTTTCATGCTCATTCGGTGCTAAGCTCCAACTCCCTTTTTAAACATCTTTAAACCTTTATTTAACATTAGTTCATAAAGTAGGCTTTAGGGACTTAATCCCTCATATCATATAGCTCAAAGGTTTCTAAAATGAGAATGACCTTTCATCATAGAGCCTACATTATGTGAGAATGACCTATCACATAGTCATACCATATTCATAACATAGTCTAGTTTAGAGTATAATTGAGGAAACCTTTCAAGAGACTCACTTTCACTAGATTATCATAAACCTTATTCATTCATTCATGTGTGTACATATGTGAGAAAGCCTTTCACATAAACACCTCTATACAACACATATTCATACCTTGCTAATCATATACTTTGCATGCATAATGTAGCGCCCCTCAAAATAAAGTAGGAAGAACTAGAGCTTCACATGTGTTTTGATGGAGTATGGCTGTCCCGAGTCGTGTTTAAAAAAGTTCATGAGTCAACGTCAAGGCACGTGCTAGACTCTATGTTAAAAAAAGGTGTTTTTAAATGATGGTTTAAGTGGCCGTGAAGGTCACTTGGTGGTAAAGCTTGCAAGCCCTTTTAGCCAAGCCATTGCCTCCAAGTTCACGAGCATCACCACGACTCGTGGTGTTGACCACGGATCGTGGGAGCTTCTGTGAACTTGACTTGGCCTTGGAGGGCTTGGCAAGTGAGGGAGGCTCACTGCCTCAAGGACCACGGGCACCACCACGAGCCGTGGTGCCCCTCACGACCCGTTTAGTTGGGCGTGGTCCCTGATGGGCTGCCTCAAGAGAAAGGTTTTTAAGTAGTTTTGTTTTAATTGTTTATTATGTTGTGTTGATTTTAAATGGTTTATATGATAAATATATAAGGTTTTAAGTCTTTTAACAAGTCATTTACTCTCTTTTCCCAAATCAAATTCCAAAGTTCCTCTCTCTCAATATTTCTCTCTCAACTCAAGGAAGAAGGAGAAGTGGAACCTAGGGTTTTAGATTTCAATCTTTCTTCATCAAATTTTCGTGGGATTCATCAAGTCTAAGGTATGGTGACCCTTGATCCTTGATTATCCTTTCTTTCAAGGAGTCTATTCAAAAGGGTTTCAAAAGTCTTCAAAGAACAAAAAGTCTTATTTCTATTCTAAACATGGGTTCATTGATAAATTGTTTTCAAAAGCATTATATTGGTGAATTAAAGTAGAATTGATGATTTTATATGAACTTTCTTCAAGAATCCATGTTTTCACTAAAACCCTAAATTTGCTATGAAGTGGGTCTATTTCTATAAATTCAAACTTGACGAAATTATGTGTAAAGTGAATTGTATTGATATCTCTTGTGTTGTTTAAATGTTTATTTATGATTAATTGTTGATAATGGATGAATTAAGGGTGGTAAGCCTTATGGGTGAAGTATTGATGATTTTGGCTATGGATTTGGATTATGGTAAGCAAGCTTGAACTCTATTTATGGAATTGATTGTTGTTGGTAGGTTGAACCCACCTTCGGTGGAAGTGTTATATCTTATTCTTGTGTGGTATTATTGGGAATTGAGGCCATGAAGGGCAATATATGAGTGTTATTATATTGTTGTATTGTTATATATATAAATGAGGCTATATGTAAAGTCCTATATGAAGCTATATGTAAAGTTTTATGTGAAGCTACATGTGTGAAGGTACGATGTGAATGAGTTTATGTGATCTTGTGATGATCCTATGTAAAGTGGATAGCATTGTGATCTAAAGTAGGTTTTTCTCATGATGTATCTATGAGATGATGATGGATTATGAAGTATCCTTAAATGATAATGTTGTGACTTGGTTGGTAGGCTAAAGTGTCTTTCCTTGTTACTTAAAGTCTTGAATGCATGAATGTGTGAAGTGAGCTAGAACTAAGAAATGGTGCCCTTTCTATGAATGGTAAAAAGAGGACTCTTAGACTATTGTCTTGATTAGGCTAGACCTAACATGGTACCCTTTTCATGAGTAAGTCTAGGTTCCTATATGTGAATGTATAACCTTGAAGGATGGGCCTTAGGGCGATGTTCCCTTCTTGAGTGAAATGATAGACTTAGAGATGGATGGAGCCGAAACGGCATGAAAAATCCTTATCTAAGAAAGTCAAATGAGCTATCCTTATGAACCTAGATTGGCTATGACTAAGAAATGGGGCCTTTCTTGGGAAGAGGTACTATGAGTTGGTTGAACTAGAAAAGGAATCCTCTCTAGTACATATGTGATTGAATACTCTATGGAAACCAAGGCTAAGCACCAAGTGGATGTGGTTAGGATGGTGGCCTAGTTGAGGATGAGATTAGGCACAATGAACATCCTTGGACATCTATTAAACCATGTGCCAACATGGGTTGCTTTTAGTTCTACCCTTGGCAAGTAGAACAACCTCCATGGAGTAGGATAGACTCCGGATTCCATACCTTACTAGTGTGGTCTATGTCGGTTAAGGCCTATTTCCATCATGTGGGATGTGCACTCTAGTATTGGATAGGTTCTACAACGTGTAGGTGGTAGTATGAGATGCTATCTACACATGGCACGAGTAGGCTTAAAAGATGCTAAAGTGAGTTCCCTAAGCCTTAGAGCTATTATGTGATTGTCCCCTATATGCTTGTGTGTCTCTTAAATGGTTTTATAAAGAATGTTGACTTAGTGAGTTATAATGTAATGATAAAACCCTTGTCTATGGTAACTCTTAGGAACACTTAGGTGTATATGAAGAGGTTGTATGGGCGGTCACTTCATTATTCACTTAAATGTGGGTTAGGGTGACTTCAGATAGAGGCTTAAATGGTAATGAAGGAATTACTTTACTATCTTGTTTAAGTATTGTGCACTTGAATTAATTGAGTTGTAAATGATGTGAATATGGTCTTAATTGTGAATGGTGACTTGAAATGTGGGTTTATGCTTGTGGTTGTAAAGGTTTGTTAAAGAAGGTCTTAAAAGCATACATTCCTTGTAAATGTCTGTTGTGCATATTTTCTTGCATGATCATCATACTTAGTACTTATTGTACTAACTTCATATTTCTCTATTGTTATAAGTGTTGGTGGTGGGAAGTGAGGAGATCTTTTGAGGAAGCTTGGGATATTGACTCTTCTCAAGAAGCTTGGTATGTTCTCATATATTCGAGGACATAGTTGTTATCTTTCTAGTATTTCCACTTAGACATTGTATAAGACTTATTTCTTTCTATTGATGTAAAGGGTCGTGTCCCTAAAATGTTATATTCGTGTCTAAGATGGTACATGAGACTTAGAAATTCTACTTCTTTACATTTGAAAGACTTTATGAGTATTATGGATTTGTTTTTAAAAAGTGTTCTTATTCCTTACGGTTTTTATTACCGAATGCGATGAATGAATGCTAAGGCTTGTATAAGACCTCCGAGAGGTCCAATACACATGTAACGGCTAGGGGGTGCTCCCGGGTTGTTACACATAATAAGATGTAAGGGTGCATAGAAGAGTTAAACTTTCAATAGGCACCATAACACATCATATTCATAGCTATACATGTATAGTGTGTGCGCGCGTATTGGTCCTCATAGTGACATAATAGCAACAACATTGATATTGAGTGCACTTCCCTTCAAGGGATCACCACACATTCACAATGTCCCCAAATCATGAGCAATTCACATATAAAGCCCTTAGGGATTCTAGACCACACACCCACACTTCATCATAAGAGACAAGGACACATTCAACATTGAATAGGTACTCCTAACATGTATATGATCAAACATTCATATAGGGGTCATATAGGAAGGGGTCATTCCACAATAGTACCTAGCATAATCAATCATGTAGGCCACACCTTATCCCTAACATTATCTTTCACATTATACTCCTCATCATCAACACACTTTAACATCATGCTAGCATTGAGGATTTCATACATAACATTCATAGCATAACTTCATAAACATATGCTCAATTCACTTCACATTTATTGCCTTCAAGGCCATGCTCTCAACATGCATAGATAGACAAGAAGTGAACACCTCCACCATAAGTCGATCAAACCACACAACATCAATTCTCATACTATAGACTAGAAGTTAGGTCAACTTACCAATTCTCCAAGCCATGATCACCATGGATCAATCCTCAACAATTCAT
The DNA here is from genome assembly GCF_019186545.1 of Solanum stenotomum. Lineage (NCBI taxonomy): Eukaryota > Viridiplantae > Streptophyta > Magnoliopsida > Solanales > Solanaceae > Solanum > Solanum stenotomum. The sequence goes on along the minus strand of NC_064289.1, from coordinate 31,855,250 downwards.
AATCAATTGACATAGGTAGCAATAGGAATCAACAATGTAATTCAATATCATAAACATAGTCTAAGTACAATTCCATAAACAAAGGGATCAACCCATAACTTTGCCCATAAGGCCATAATCCTCAACTCATCAATATACCAACAATTCAACATGAATAAGTATAGATAATCATAAGAAATATCAATACAATCTAATCTAAACATAATTTCATCAATAGAGATCATATTCACAAAGACCCACATCATAGGCCAATTTTTGAGAATTTGGGGATCATGGGTTCTTCAAGAATTCCTTTGAAAATTGTCTTAAAAACATTAATTCATCAATAGAATGATTTAGAAAATCGTTTGACAAGGAACCCATTTAGATTGAAAATTGGGAATTTTGGTCTTTGAATCACTTTTGAAAATCTTTGATAGAACTCCTTGAATGAGAGGTTATTCAAGAATCAAGAGTCATCATACGTTAATTATNGTTCTTCAAGAATTCCTTTGAAAATTGTCTTAAAAACATTAATTCCACATTAATTCATCAATAGAATGATTTAGAAAATCGTTTGACAAGGAACCCATTTAGATTGAAAATTGGGAATTTTGGTCTTTGAATCACTTTTGAAAATCTTTGATAGAACTCCTTGAATGAGAGGTTATTCAAGAATCAAGAGTCATCATATGTTAATTATTGAAGACCCATGAAATTGAAGAAGAAATCAGTTGAAAACCCATCTTCTAGCTTGAGCTTCATCAAGGTCTTCAATGGAGATTTTGAGAGAATCTATTTTGAGAGGGAATGGTCAATTTGAAGAATGGGGTCTAATTTTAGGATTTGGGGTTTTAACCAACTTAAAATACCCTAAAATAGGTAGAATAACCATTTATAATAATTACCCAAATACCCAAACTACCCCTCACTTAGTTGGATCTTTTTAAATAAGTCAAACTTGAGTTTTATTTTTGCAGATTTCGTTGGGAAACAAGTTCGCGACGCGGAGGTGTTCCCACAAGTTTTCTGGAAATTAAATTTGAGACAGTAGAGTCTGCGACATGTCTGCGATGCGGACCAAACGTTTGGCCCTTGATAGAGCTAGTCCGCGACGTGGACATACTCCCTCAAGCACAACTTCAAGCTGCCTTGGCAGCTTGCTTGGCCAAGGTTGGGGTTGTAACACCCCAGAAATTCTATGACTTAAGTTAGAGCCTCACCTTATGAATAATGACTTAAAAATATTTAAAATAATATTTATAAACCTAAACTAATGTATTTGACTTGGTTTGGAAGAGTAAAAGTTTAAACGTCAAGAAACGACCACGACGTTTGGAAACTAGAGAAAAATGTGTTCTTGTGTGTCCTTAGGTTTTGGGTAGGTTTGAGAGTGTCGTATGATGGTATAATCTTGTAAAAAGAGTTAAAATAGGTAAATATATGATTATAGGGTCAAAACATTAGAATACGATGCCCTGGGACCACCCTAAGGGGGACCCCAACCTTGGCCAAGCAAGCTGCCAAGGCAACTTGCAAATTGCTCTTAGAGGGAATAAGGGCACGTCGCGGACTTGCTCCCCCAAGGAGTAAAAATCCAGTTCGCGACGCGGTCGTGTTGCGGACTCTATTGTCTCGAAATTTAATTCCAAATATCTTCAGGGAACAGCTCCACGTCGCGGACTTGTTTCGCGACGAAAATACAGAAATTCAGAAATCTATTTTTACTTCATTAAAGAGTCCATTTAAGGGAGGGGTATTTAGGATACTTTAGGGGACGTGTATATAATGATTTTTAAGTCAATTTACCTCATTTTTATCACTCAAACAAAACTCCAAAGATCTAAACCTAAAGTTCCTCATTTTCTCCACTCTCTCTTCTCAAGAACTCCATTGAAAAAGATTGGAGCTTCAAGAAGAAGATCAACTCTCCTAGGTTTCAACTTGGATTTTCGTGGTTAATTTGTCAATAAGGTATGGTTGCTTATCACTCTTGGGATTCCTTTCCCCAAGAGGCCCTTTCAAGATGAATTTCAAAATCTCCAATTTCTACGTTTCAATCCAAAAACGTGGGTATCCTTTCTAAAGTAAAATTGATATTATAAACTGACTTTGATTGATGTTATATGAACAATTATGGATGAATTTATATTGTATTGGTGGTTTCTTGAAGAATTCCCCATGAGATCCATGTTTCTCCTTCTTTTTCTAATTCTAACCCTAGTTTGTGTTGGATATTGATGGAAGGCTATGAATTGAATGTGATGTCATTTAATTTATGTTTGTATGATGATTCTACCCTAGGTTATGTATAATTTCTATGAAATTAGGGTTAGGCCTTTGAATGAAGCCTTCAAGGCTATGAAGGGAGTATGTCAATTGCTTATATTGATGTTGATTATGTTATTACTTCATAAATTACCTTTTATTATGTATTGGTTATGAATTGCTTGGTAATTGAAGTATAGATATCCCACGAAGGGCAAAACGGTACGAAGGTTGGTTATTCTTTGAACTCAAGTATGAAAGGTGAATTACTTAGATTGTAATGATGTTATACCTAATGTGTTGTGGTGGTGTTGAAGACCTAGTTTCCTCATCCTTAACCCTCTACACTTGAATTAGCTATGAAGTATGTATGTATATTATGGTATGATTGATATATGATTGAAAGGTAGTTCTCATGATTATAGTGTAATGTAAAGTGAAAGGTTTACTCACTTCCTAATTGTCTCTAAAGTGAAAGGATTGTTACTCACTTATGAACACATATGAGCTATTATGGTAAGATGTCTACATAAGGGTCTATTAAAGGCTAATGTGAACTTGTGTGATGACTAAAGATGATTTCAAAAGGGAATTAGATGCTTAGCACCGAAAGGGCATGTAAATGAGATGGGGGTCTCATGTTTAGTAAGTCTGGCTCCCCACATGGGTTTCCTCACGTTTAGCAAGTCTGGATTACCCACGGTATGTGTTGTCTCATGAGATGAAAACTCCCACGTTTAGTAATTTAGGGTTTCTAGAAGCAATCTCCTTGACCCTTAGCTATGTGCCCACATAGGACTTTAGCTTAGTGGATCCACCTAGATAGCTATGTACGAATGGTTACACCTTAGGCAAGTGTTTACCCTCTCTTTTCTGTATGGGAGTAGAACACCGAATTCCATGTAGCTCTCATGGTCTATGTCGGTTATTGTAATATTTCCCTAATGTAAAAGTAAATGAAAGTATGAAAGGTGTGAACTCTTACTAGGGCTTTCTTAAGGGTTTCTACATAGTGTAAGGGAGGGTATGAGACTTCTCTTGCACATTGCACTTGTGGGATCCTAAGGGATGGTTGTAGTAGTGTTCTCTTATGATTATGATGATTACGACTTATGTATGTTGAAGCTATGTTATGTATGATCATTATGAATATGGTAAGTTATGATGAAATATGATCTTATGAATGTATGCATGAAGTAGGTTGCTTAATGTGATACTTGGCTTTGAATAGGATTATGGGGTTATATTCTTTGCATTGCACTAGTATTGCTTGGGCTGTCTACATGTTGGGATGATATTATGTTGGTTTGGACTATGATACTAAATTTGTGTGCATATTGGATTTACTTGGCAAAAAGCATGTTTTGAATAAAATGTCCTTTTATGCATGTTTAAATGGTTTTTATGCATAGTAGCCATACTTAGTACGTGTGTTGTACTAACCCATATTTTCTCCCTTTTTCCCCAAACATTTAGGTTCGGGCCGTTGAGGATTCAAGCTTACTTCTCAAGACGCTTGGAGTTGCTTCCCCAAGTTGGTGAGTCTTTTCTTATGTTGAAAGACATTGTTGTACTTCCTATTTTCAAGACTTCTTATTGATGTAAGGGCTAAGTCCCATTTTCGATACTTCTATGTCTAGATGGTGCATTGTGACAAAGTTAGATTCTATTTTTCATATATGAAGTGAGGTTGACCTTCCAAAGTAAAAGTTTTAAATTTTCCATGATTTTATTCTATGATATATGCTATGAAGAAAGCTAAGGGCTTGTATAAGACCTCTTCGAGGTCAAATACTCCGGTAACGACTAGGGGGTGCTCTCGGGTCGTTACAGGGGTCCTTCTCGGGGACCCTTAGGGTGGCCCCCGAGGCGTCGTATCCGAACGTTTTGACCCTAAAAACACTTATTAAGACACTAGGGTCACCTCTACTGATTTTAGACTTCAAACAACACATAAAAACATGAACAACATACTAGAACACACCAACACGTAAAAGACTAGTTTCCGAACGTCTTGGTCGTCCCTTGACGTTTGACTTCCAAACTCTTTAAAACTGACTAAAAAGGCTATTCTTCATTATTTTTACAAGTTATTAATGCATAAAACTCATGTGAGGCTCTACTTTATCCTACTTTATTTTGAGGGTCGTTACATAAAGACTAAGTCCTAAAAGACACATAGTTTTGGACAAAGAGATTGCTACTAAAGGTCTCATGCCTCTACTAATTGGTGGTCCTTTATCCCTAAGTTCACTCGGTGTTAAGTAAACTTTCAACAAAAAATATGCATAGTCATGGAAATAGTAATAATTTGATAATACATAATCATTCATGGGAAAATACATAATCATAAGAGTAGCCCCTTAAAATAGGATAACATAATATAATCTGAGATATTCTTTATCTAAAAACATCTAAATCATGATAATCATATAAATTGAATGATACTTTACCCGAAAGCATCCATAATTCATCAAAAAAACTTCATATCATAATGCATGCATATTGAAATAGCTTAGTCATGAACATAAAAATACTTGCATAGCATGGGCTCACAAAAATACCATTGAAAACATTATTTTGATCAAATCATGCATAGTGAGATCAATCATAAAGAATGAACTGAAATTCTACTAGAACCCATAAGTAATCATGACCCTAGCTTTTGGGTAGATCATAAATTGAGAAATTTAGGCTTTTTTGGGACTCAATGTGTGAAGAAGAACCCATTGAGGAAGTTTTCACATACCTTGATAGAAACCCTAGGTGAAATCCTTTAATGGAGACTTGAAACTTGGAACCCTAGCTTTGCTTGAGGGAGAAGACTTGAGAGAGAAAAAACTTGATTTGGTAGAATGAGAGTGAATGGGGGAGGTTAGGGATCGGTTAAAGTCCTTTAAATTATCCCAAAATGACGTATTATAGGAATTAAAAGAGTAGGAAAAGGTCCAACTACTCTTGGGAAATAATTGTTGACTAGGTTCTACGGACGCCTTCTACGATCCGTAGAACTGTCCACAGTCCATCAACGGTCTTGTCATGTCCAACCATAAAGAATCCAAGTTTCAAAACCTTCAATCCACGACAAAGTGTATGGTTCATGGAACCTTGAACGAGTCGTACAACCTCTCGTACATCCATACTTGAAGTCAAATTTCTTGAAGTCTTAACACTTGGATCTACGGACTCTACCATGTTTTGTAGAATCATCCATGGTTCGTGAAACCCATCCGTCTTGGTCAAGCCAAAATTCCAACTTTCTGAGGTTCCATCCACGAGTGGCTTCCACGGACCGTGGAACCTTGTACGGTCCATGAATTGTCAGTTTTGGAAATCTTTTCAAAATGGGCTTGGTACTCGTATTAAGTTTAGTACGACCTGTCATCCACAAATCGATGGGCAAGCGAAGTGTACTATCCAAACTTTGGAGGATATGTTGAGAGATTCTGTGATTGAATTCAAGGGAAATTGGGATGATCATTTACCTTTAATTGAGTTTGGTTATAATAATAGCTATCATTCAAGCATTGATATGACTTCATTTGAGGCTCTTTATGGTAGGAGGTGTAGTTCTCATATAGGTTGGTTTGAAGTTGGTGAGGTTGTTTTGATAGGTCTTGAGTTGGTACATGAGGCTATGGAGAAAGTTCGGCTTATTAGAGAAAGGTTGAAAACAACCCGACAAAAGTCCTACGCCGATGTTAGAAGGAGAGATCTAGAATGTGATGTTGATGATTGGGTCTACTTGAAAATTTCACCCATGAAGGGTGTGACGAGGTTTGGAAAAAAAAAGAAGCTTAGTCCCTGTTATGTGGCCCATATAAAATTTAGAGGCGTATTGGTAAGGTTGCTTATGAACTTAATTTTCCTAATGACTTAGCATCGGTGCATTCGATTTTCCATGTCTCCTTGTTGAAGAAATATGTTGGTGATCCGATATCTATAGTACCATTGGAGAACCTTGGTACAAAAGAGAGTCTTTCTTATGAAGAGGTTACAGTTGAGATTTTAGATCGACACATCTGGAAGTTGAGAAACAAAGAAGTTACTTCCTTGAAGGTTCTTTGGAGGAATTAGTTAGTTGAGGGTGCAACTTGGGAGGCCGAGACCGATAAGATGTTCTGATACCCTTATCTCTTTCCATTCGTCCCTACTCTAGCTTGAGGTATTTAGTTCCTCATGGTTCACTCTTTTGATATCACGTGTCTTAGTCATCCCCATGTTTCCTCATGCATGCATGATCATGAAAACTTGCTTTTGAGAAAATGAGTTAACTTGATTGATTTCTCTATGTTTTATGTGCATTTGAGTATGAGTTGCATATATGCCGTATGAAATTATGTTTTGGATATGCTTTAGCTTGGAAACAATTTTTCCTCCTCGAATATGTGTATTTATGTGATTTCATTCATGCTGGTTGTTAGATCTTGTTCCTACTCTCCATATGATGTCTTGAGTTCCCTTCGAGGACGAATGTTCCTAAGAGAGAGATATTGTAACACCTCAGATTCAGAAAAGAAGGAAAATATAGTTTTTGGGCTGAGGTTTGTGTCTATGGGTCCCATTTAAGGACCATAGAAGGCAATCGTAGGTAGTTGAAAAATAATTTTTCAAAAATCAAGTCTCAGTACCCTTTTTATGATTCTCCAGGATGGTCCGCCATTCCTTGTACGAGTCGTAGATAAGTCTCGTAGGTGAGCCCCAGACTTGGTGAAATTTTATGGGTCAAAGTTGGTTTCTATGATTGGCTGTACGGAACGTAGGGAGACATACGAGTCGTACATGGGTTCCATCAAAAATTGGATAAATTAAGGGTCCTAGTAAGCTTTCTACGGGTGACCAATACGACCAATGAGTCGGTATGTGTTTTAAAGGGGCTTTTGGGTCTTTTCCTAATTATTTTAACTTGATGCCACATCGTTTTACCCTCTACCTTAAGCCCTATATAAAGGTTGTAAGCCCCAAATCACCCACTTTCAACTCATTCTCCTAAATTTCCTAAAACTCCCCAAAGTCATCCTCTCAAATTCTCTCAAGGCTAAGGAAGAAGAAGAGCTAGGGTTCCATTCAAGTCTCTAATTCACCATCTTTCTTGGGCTTTTGACATCAAGGTATGCTAGTATTCACCTATGGAGTCCTTTCCTCCATAGGGTTCCTAAATTCTCAAATTTTACAAAGCTAGATTATCCAATCAAAGTTAGGATTTTATTCAATCTTCATGGGTTCTTTTCAATTTTGATCAAATTGATTGTTTTCTATTTATTTATGCATGAATTGAAGTAATTACATGTTTTGAAGTTAAATTCATATAAACCCGTACATGCCCCCACGAATTTTAGGCTATGAGCACATGATCAAGTTTATGAACTATGGAAGATGAATTTATGAAGATATGTATGTTCTTTCTATGGAATTTATATGAATGATTTAAGGTTGCTTTGAGAGTAAAGCATCGATATTGTTTTTGTGAAAGGTTATTCTCACATAAAGGATTCATAGGGTTGAAAGGCTTTTCTCAACTAAATTTGAATCAAGATTTAGGAGCTATTCTAAATGAACTCTAGCTTGGATTGGCTACTTAATTGTGTCTTTTCATAGATGATAAGATGAATATGATTAATGACTATTTCGTGGGATTTATGCTTAGTACCGAGTGAACTAGCGGCAATTACCCATGTCCCATAAACTATGTGTCACCATAGGATGATTGTCTTAGATAGACATTAGCCAGTGGATACAATTTAGCTTAAGTTTATGGTTCTTACCTTGGCAAGTAAGGACATCTCTTTTCGATGTGGGATAGACACCAGATTCCATGTTATAGCTCACATGGTCTATGTCGGTTAATGGAAAACTTCCCACAATAACAAATTAAGGTTACTTTCTAAAAGTACCTCTCAAATGTGTTTTAAATATGTTTAGCGTGCATTGACCATGATTATGACTTCTGTTTTCTAACATGTTATTTTATGATTTAACTTGGTCATTGCATGCCATGTAAAGTCCATTTTATCATGATTTCATAACTCTTATGCATTGATATTATACTTAGTACATTCCATGTATTAATGCATATTTGTGCCTACATTATTTCACCAATGTAGGTTCTGACACTTTTATTTCGCATACTCGTGGCTAGATATCCCTTGGGTGCTTTAGTTGAATATTGGTAAGTCCTCATGTTCCGATGACCGAGACTCTTTTATTACTTTATGTCATTTTCGTTTCACACTTGTGTGTTATGTAGGTGTTACATCCCAATTAATTTTCTTATGATGTACTAGATGGCTTTGAGATTTATGTTAGACTTTTGCTTTTGTCAAACTTTTTATGATATAAGACTGTCTTGTTGAATTCTTTAAAATTCTATTATATTGTATGATGTATGCTAAGAGGCTTGTGTAGGGCCTCTTGGGGTTTTATACGTCATGTTACGCCTAGGGTATACTTTGGGTTGTGACAAAGCGAATCGATTCTTTAACTCTTGGAAACTTTTCTCACAAGCTTCCAACCATTGAAATTTCACCTTTTTATGAGTCAAAGTAGTCAATGGCAAAGCAATAGAAGAAAACTCTTCCACAAACCTTCTATAATAACTAGACAAACCCAATAAACTTTGAATATTTGAAGGGGAAAGAGGTCTAGGCCTATTCTTAACTGCCTTACCCATCTTAGGATCAACCTGAATACCTTTATAGGAAATAATTTGGCCAAGGATTGCAACATACCTCAACTAAAATAGTCATTTGCTAAACTTAGCAAACAACTGATAATCATCCTTGAGGTATTTCAATACAATCCTTAGATGATCGACACACTTATCTTTGTGAGTAAATCAATATATCATCAATAAACATGATCACAAACATATCCAACGATTGCTTGAACACTTTGTTCATTAGGTCCATGAAAGCTATGTGGGCATTTGTCAAACAAAGTGACATCACTAAGAACTCATAGTGACCATACTAAGTTTGAAAAGTCATATTTGGAATTTCACTTTCTCTTACTTTCAATTGATGATACCCTGATTGAAGATCAATCTTCAGGAGAAACTAGCACCCTAGAGTTGATAAATTTTTTTATCAATCCTCTGTCAGGGATAATTATTCTTTATAATGACCTTATTCAATTGTCGATAATCAATACACATAGGTCTATACCTAGCTACAACTAATGGAGATCCAATTTATCATTTGAGTGCACAAAGTTCCTATATCTCCACAACTTTTCTCATACCTTAGTAGGAGTTATTCACGTCTAAATGAACCATGTGATTGGTCGAGAGCATCATATCCTGAAGAAACAAAACTAGTAGGAACATCTTTGAAGATGAATGCATGCTCATTTATGTCATTGATCATGAACTCAACAATTATGTGGATTCTTTGCACAATGAAGATTTGGATCTTTGCCTTCTTTGTGTTGGGTGGTTGATAAATAAATTGCTACATGAGGAGGCGAGAAAAAAAATGATGGATGAAATGAAGCTATGTGAAGAGGTCACAGGTTCTTGAAGATATTTCTTCCAAAAGAGGGCAATGATGAGACAATGTAGCTGGGGAGCACATATATGAAAGTAAAAAAATATATGTAAATCATATTTATAGGATCTTGCACTTTGATTTTTTGTAGATTTCCTTATATATATATATATATATATATATGACATAACAAATCTTAGCTTTGGCATATTAACAACTCACATGGTGTATATTTTTTCTAATGCTCTTTTACCTAAATGACAAACCACACCCTTGCGATCAATTTTTGGAGTCAAGGTAGAATAAGTGCAACACGTGCATCTCATGTTCTATACGTGCATCTCATGTGTGATACAAGCATTTCGTGCACTGTACGTGCATCTCGTGCGTGATATTTTAAATGTTTTCATTTTATAACCTAGCCTAGTCTGATTTGACCCCTTAAAAGTGCATCAATTTCAATTAATCCTTTTAATTTCATTTTTTCATTCAATATTCTTATTTTTTTCCTTTATTTCCCTTTTATTTTATTCCATTTGCTTAAATTATCATCATAAAACTTCAGGTTAATTATTCTTAATTTATTGAATAGTTGTCATGGATTATAATTCATGTAATTTTTTATGCCTTGTATGTCTCATACTTTTCTCGATTTTTCACACTAAATATTTATGATTTTAACTATAATTAAGGTGGTACTACCATCACGAATGACTTCTTGGTCACATTCTCAGAACAAATTCACTAAGAGTTAAGAAGACCACGACAAATAACTTTTGTGCTTATCTCATTATTTGTCTTATGCTCTTTACATCTATTGTGTAATTATCATTCATTGGCTACGACAAATAATTTTGAGTTTATCTCTATATCCTGTTCATGCTCTTCAAATTTATTGTGAAAGTCTTGTTCATTCCATTAGTAAGGATTTGCTCATGCACTTATCAAATGTTAGGGAAAGAATCCAGTACTTATTATCTGGTTTGTCCTTCTCCTTGTTTGAAACACCTTTTGTGGCTTGATTCCCAAATGAGCCTGTGGCACTAGTAGACCTCTCAATCATCGGATGTAGCATATCATTCATATAAACAGTTGAAATTTTTACTTTTTGATTGTTTATTTTTATGTTTTAGAAGTTCTTAATCCATTTACATTGCATATCATGCTTAGGAAATTTAATGTTTTACAGGTGATTTTCGTCATATGCCGTGAACTTAATGTAGGAGAAATGAAAGATTGGATCTCACTTACATTTAGAAATTATGTTGCAATGTGGATACATTCTTACCAAAGAAATCAATTGTCTACTTTCCATAATCTCAAATAGGAGTTTCAGTGTAGTAGCCATTTTTCCGTTCCAGTAATTTCATGCCTCTTTCTTAATGAGACGCCAAGGTTTCTCATTGAGAAAAGGAGAAAAGGAGAATGAACAATGCAAAAGTATCTCTCGGAAGGATAAGAAGAAGTGGAGTGGAAGCAGAGCTGCAAGACTTAGCAACCTCGATAGAGAGAAGAGAAGATGCAATATGAGAGATTGTCGCATTTGCTCCTTCTAATGGTTAACATAGTGTCCAAATTAATACAAGAAGTCATAGGTTTAGACTCGATGGTATACTTTGGGCCTATGTTCCTTCAATCTATATGATATTTCTATCACGACTCTTTGCTAGAGTAAATCAAATTGTAATCGTCGAATTTACCTATAAAACTACACCTTCTTTGGATGACGAAGGATATTAATTTCCACATGTGTCACATGTTTTTGGCTCAACTACTTCATCATTTTCTTGGTTAGATTTTTCTTAAAGACACTTTTATTTTTGAAATAATATATATAACGTTTCTCAATATTTTCAAAATTTTTTATTAGGTCTATTCATCTGTGGCTACTAATTTCTACATGTGTAGGCAATGGTTTTGGCTCGGGTACATCGTTATTTCTTTTTTTAGTGGTTAAATTTCTCTTAAAGACATTTTTATTATTGAAATAATATATATAATTTTTCCTATATTTCTAGGTTTGTTTATTAGGCCTATTCCTAGCTAGAGCTAATAGAGATCCTATCAATCATTTAAGTGCAAAAAATTCTTATATCTCCACAACTTTTTTCATACCCAAGTGCAATTTTATTCTGCTCTAAATGGACCACGTGATTGGATGAAAGCATCATATCCTGAAAGAACTAAACTACTAGGCATATCTTTGAAGATGAATGCATGCTCATTCATGTCATTGATCATGAACTCGAAAATTAAGTGTATTATTTGCAAAATGAAGATTTGAATTTTCATTTTATTTGTGTTGGGTGGTTGATATATATATTGCTAATTGAGGAGGCGAGAAAAAAAAGATGGTGGATCACATGAAGCTATGTGAAGAGGTCACTAGGTTTTTAAGATATATTTTCCAAAAGAGGATAGTGATGAGACATTGTAGCTGGGGAGCACACATATATGAAAGTAAAAAAAAAATGCAAATCATATTTTTAACATTAAAGCAAAAAAGCAAAGCAAGTTCCAGGGATGCAGGCAAATGGGGGTTTCTCGATAGTCCAAAACTAGTGATCTAGGCTTCTCCAGCAAAGAATCGACGCATGCCGAGTAGACTACAATTTGTGGCACCATATCCTATTTATCCCGGAGAGAAGTCTCCAAAGTGGGATTGTATATTAACTCAGTCTCCGACGAAGAAGGTTCATGCATGTTTCGACTTAGCCCTATGATCCGCTAATTCATCTTTTTTTCTGGTATTCCGCAAAGGATATGTATATATATATATATATATATATATATATATATATATGTTGTATGACAGAACACATCTTAGCTTTGACATATTAACAATTAACATGCTGTATGTTTTTTCTTATACTCTTTTACCTAAATAACAAATCACGCCTTTGCGATCAAGTTTTGGAGTCAAGGTAGAATAAGTGAAGCACGTGCATCTCGTGTGTGCTACATGCATTCTGTGCGCTATACGTGCATTTCGTGCATGATATTTTAAATGTTGTAATTTTTAACCCAACCTAACACGATTTGACCCTTGAAAAGTGGATCAATTTCAATTAATCCTCTTAATTTCATTTTTTCATTCAATATCTTTTTTTCTCTTCATTTCCCCTTTTTTTAATTCCACTTTTTAAATTATTTGATAAAACTTTGGGCTAATTATTCTTAATTTTTGAATAGTTATCGTGGAATTATAATTCTAATAATTTATGTTGCCTTGTATGTCTCGCACGCTCCTCAATTTTCCACACTAAACATTTATGATTTTAAATTATAATTAAGGTGGTATTACCACCACAGATAACTTCTTGGTCATATTCTTAGAAGAAATCCACTAAGAGTAATGAAGACCACGACAAATATCTTTTGCGCTTATCTCATTATCCAGTTCATGCTCTTCACATCTACTGTGCAAGTCTAATTCATTGGCCATGACAAATAATTTTTAGTTTATCTCAATATTTGGTTCATTCTCTTCACATCTATTGTGCAAGTCTCGATCATTTCATTAGCATGGATTACCCGTGCACTTATCCAGTGCTGGGAAAGGAAGTCGATACTTATTATCAGGTCTGTCCTTCTTTTAGTTGGAAGCAGTTTTTGTGGCTTATTTCCCAAATGAGGTTGTGGCATTAGTAGACCTATCAATCATCGGATGTGGTATACTGTTCCTATAACATGTTGAAATTTTTACACTTTGATTGTATATTTATATGTTTAGAAGTTCTTAATCCACTTACATTACATATCTTACTGAGAAAATTTAAAAATTTATAGGTGATTTTCGTCATATGTCGTGACCTTAATCTAGGAGACATGAAAAACTAGATCTCACTTACATTAAGCAATTATGTTGCAATGTGAAAACACTCTGACCAAAGGAATCAACTTTTTTCCATTCCAGTGATTCCGTTATATAATTCTTACTGAGACCCCAAGGTTTCTCATTGAGAAAAAGAGAATGAAAGAGGCAAAAGTGGCTCTCAAAACGATAAGAAGAAGTGAAGTGAAAGTAGAGATTCAAGACTTAACAACCTCAATAGAGAGAGAAGACAGAGGCAATGGAAGAGATTGCCGCATTCGCCCCTTCTAGTGGTTAACATAGTCCCAATTAATACAAGAAGTCATAGGCTTAGACTCGATAGTATACTTTGGGATTATGTTCCTTCAATCATATTTCTGTCACAACTCTTTGCTAGAGTAAATCGGGTTGTAGTTACCGAATTTACTTGTACGACTTACACCTTCTTTGGCCGACGAGAGATATTAATTTCCACGCGTGTAGGCATGTTTCTTGCGCAGGTACTTCATAATTTCTTTTTTAGTTAGATTTATTTTAAAGACATTTTTATTATCGAAATAATATATATATATATATATATATAATTTTCCCCTATATTTTTAGGTTTGTTTATTAGGTCTATTTGTCTGTGGATACTAATTTCCACATGTTTTTAGCTCAGGTATTTTATCATTTCTTTTTTTGATGGTTAGATTTCTCTTAAAGATATTTTTATTATTGAAATAATATATATAATTTTTTTCAATATTTCTAGGTTTGTTTATTAGGTCTATTCCTAGCTTGAGCTAATGAAGATTCTATCTATCATTTGAGTGCACAAAATTTCTATTATTGAAATAATATATATAGTTTTTTTAAATATTTCTAGGTTTGTTTATTAGGTCTATTCCTAGCTTGAGCTAATGAAGTTTCTATCTATCATTTGAGTGCACAAAATTTCTATATCCCCACAACTTTTCTCATACCCTAGTAGGAGTTTATATACGTCTAAATGGACCATGTGATTGGATGAGAGCATTATATTCTGAAGGAACAGAACTACTAGGCACATCATTGAAGATGAATGCATGTTCATTCATGTCATTGATCATGAACTCAATAATTATGTGAATTCTTTGCACAATGATGATTTGGATTTCCTCATTTTTTGTGTTGTGTGGTTGATATATAAATTGCTACCTGAGGAGGCGAGAAAGAAATGGTGGATCAAATGAATCCACATGAAGAGGGCACTAGCTTTTGAAGATATCTCTTTCAAAAGAGGGCAGTGATGAAACAGTGTAGCTGGGGAACTCATATATGGAAGTAAAAAAATAATATGTAAATCATATATTATATATAGTTGTATGAAAGAACGCATCTTAGCTTTGACATATCAATAAAGCACATGGTGTATGTTTTTTCTATGCTATTTTACCCAAATAACAAACCACACCCTTGCAATCAATTTTTGAAGTCAAGGTAGAATAAGTGCAACACGTGCATCTCGTGCGTTGTGCGTGCATCTCATGTGTGGTACATGCATTTTGTACGCTGTACATGCATCTCGTGCTTTGTAGGTGCATCTCGTGCATGGTATGTGGATCTCATGTGCCATACATGCATCCTATGCATCAATATAATTTTTTTTGAATTCATCTTATTTCAACGAAGAATGTTTTATTTACAAAGCAAAAACTACAGCTTGCAGTGTATGATATTTAGAAAAATATTATCCGAAGATTTTAGTCATCTTTAAAAATCTATATCATTTTTCATTATATATATCTTGAATATATACAAGGATTATTAATCCTTTTATGATCTTCCAAGAGAGGTTAGGGGACACTTTATAATGGACAAGTAACAATTTTTTTAGCTTTTATATTAGACAAATTCTTCAACTTTCGTATTAGATAATTTTTTCAACTTTTGTATTAGACAAATTCATAAGGTATTTGAAGTTTTAGAATTTCAAATTATATCAATTCGTCTATTCTTTCATACATTATTACAACTACATACCAACATATATAAGGAATACTACAGAAAAATAAACCACAAGATCCTAAATATGATTTGCACAGTTTCTTGACTTTAATATGTAGCATCCCCTAGCTATACGATCTCATCAATACCATCATTTGGCAGAAATTTCCTCCTAAACTAGTCTCCTTCTATATATCTTCATTTGATTCTCCATTCTTAAATGTATATATCAATCACCCAATGTAATTTTTATATCAACATTCCAATGAAAAGAACACCAATATTAAACAAGACGAACTCTCCATAACACAAAAAATTAACATAATTGTTAGGTACCAAATCAAAAAGTTGTATACAAATGTGGAAATTAGGGTCTTCTGTCGGCCAAAGAAAGTGTAAGTCGAATAGTTAAATTCGTTGACTTTAATCTGAATGACACTAACAATGAGTGGGGCAAGGATAGAGATCACATGGTTGGTATGTCCTATGGACTGAAGGAACATAGACTTGAATTATACCATAAAGTTTAAACCTAGGAATCGATGTATAAATTGAGATGCTATGTTAACCACTAGAAGAGGTGAATGCAACAATATCTTCTATTACCCTTGTTTTCTTTCTCTATCAAATCTGTTGAATCATTCAACTCTTCTTCCACTCATTTTCATATCCTCCTAAGATTCAATTTTGCCTCGTTCAGTTTCTCTTTTCAATGAAAAACTTGGTATTTCAATAAGGAAGAAGAGAGATAATGGAATGACAAAAAGAGGACAACACTGAAAGGACCAGTCATTCAAATTTGAGATTATGAAAAGTGGCCATGTTAATCCTTTGGTCAAGTATTTCTATATTACAACATGGCATAAAAGGTAAGTGAGATTCAATCTTTCACATCTCTCACATTATCTCGCGTCACATAATTGAAATCATGAATCAAAAAATTGATATAAAGGTAGAAATTATTTATTGCGGTCGTCACTACTCTTTTGTGAATTGCTTCTAAGAATGTGAACAAGAAGCCATCCATGGGGTAGAACCATACGAATCATAATTTAAATATTATCATTTCAGATAGGTTTATTGTGAAGAATCATTTGTATTTGTCGATTAAATTAAGTAAAAAGACTTTTTCTTTAAAATATAAATAAATTTGAAGTAATATTCATTTTTAAATATGTGCTTGTCCTCCTAAGTTTTCTGGAATTATAGGGATGTTGTTCTAGATATTCTTGTCATATGAATCACTGATATGTCTGGACCGATAAAGAATGTAAGTTGAGAATATTATTAGATTTTAAATTTTTTTATCTACTTTAATGAAGGCGTACTAATTTTCATATGAAAATGTTATATGAGGAAATACTTGTTGAAACCGTGACATCATTCCGCTGATACCAGACACGATAAATAGCAGTGTGTCTGACATAAAAATTATGGTGCGCCAAACACAACACATAGCGTTGCACTAGCATTGCATCATCAGAGGCAAGTTTAATAAATTATTGTGACCTAGCCTAGCTCGACATGACCCCTTGACAAATGGAGAAATTAAGAAAGTATTGATATAACTAACGTTTATGCAATTTCATTACTAACATAATTTTATTCTTTTAGGATAGGATGCTCTAGTGCACTCACAAGGTCCATTTAATAATGAATAGAACCCTTTTAAGGAAATGACAAATAACATACACATTTTTTTTTAATGAGGATGAACTGATTTTCTAATGAAAATGTTTAGGAAGGAAATACTTTTTGAAGATAGTTACTTCGTTTCACTTGATTCAGACATAACAAATAACGGTGCTCTAGCATTGGAACGTCAAAGGTATGTTTTAGTTCTCACCGATCCTTATTAAATAGTAATGCATAAACCGATATGAAAAAAAACCAACTCTTCCTAAACTTGAAATATTATATCTTTTCAACTTACCAATGAAGTGTAGATGTTGTTATGAACCTTATCATAATATGATTTCATTTGAATAAATAAACAATGTAAGTACAAAGTTCATCGATTATAGGGATAAAAGAAGAAAAAGTGTTTTATAAGTGTACACATGTATTCAAACTTGATTCACACCATGTTCAAATATATAATTAGCATGTACAATACAAACTTAAATAATGAAATATGAATTGGCCTTAATTTATTTGTTCTAATTAAAAAACATGCTACAATATGCCTTAATCGACACTAAAGAATCAGCCACGATGTTACTTTCAATATAGACAGGAACAAATTGAATAAAATCTACCTTCAATAACACTCTTCAGCTTTTAAAAATAAAATCTGCAAAATTGAATCTTGCTACCTAACTCTCGTCATTTATTTTAGGTGAAATTATTTGGGAGACCCCTATACTTAGTTTCGTTTGTCAGTTGAACCCTCTTACTCATCACTTTGCCAACTAAACTCTTAAACCCATTAGAACACCACATTTTAAACCTTTTTCTCCTCCGATGTGCGTGTAAGAAACTCGATTACACATGAAATTCCACATCATTTTGTTTGCCACGTACGAAATTAAGTGTTAAAAATAAGCAAATCAAATAGATCAATTTTGTAATTTTTCTGAAATATTTCAAATAGTCCTCTTCTTCATATTTGGTCACAAATTAAGAACCAAATTCATTCCCAATAAATAAATTTTTTCTCAATTTAACTTGTAAATTCAACTACAAGTTCACAAACACAAATCCAATGAACCCCAATCAAAATCTATATATATCTATATAATAGTAGATGTGATAACGCATATGTGTCAGCACCACAAAATTTGTAGATATATTAAATAATAAAAAAAAATAAAAAAATAAAACATTTAAAAAAACATAAATGAAAAACAGTTTTTAAATTTGGTTTACCTTAAAAACTGTTGACTGTTTTAATTTAATTTCTTTAAAATTTGTTTACGTTAATTTCTTTTTAAAATTGAATCATTGAATGTATTTGTTCCTAATAAATTGCTAACTGCAAAATATTTTTTAATGAATTTTAAAAATGTAAAAGTTAAAATTAAAACTATACATGATATATAAATAATGGTGCTAAATTTTAGGAGCACGTAACAATAAAATAACTTATTTTCAATTCAAATTTAAAATTAACTACAATAATTCTAGCAAACTAATCTGTATCACCATTATTTATTTATTTATCACATTCGTCGATATTCCATTTCTTGAAGTGATTAATTGGTAAAAATTAATAGTAAAAAGTTATTATATTTTAATAATAATAATATCTTCTATATCTATCTATATATAATAAAAAAAATAAAAAAATGCCATGTGTCAGCACCTTCAAATTCAATAATTAAAAAATTCAAAAAATAATTTAATTTAAAAAAAATATGTATCTAAAATTAACCAGAAAGAAAAAAAAGTAGTCAACTAAAATAATTCCATGTTTCTTTTTTCCTAAAATTAAAATTGGTTACTGTTTTTTTAATTTGAATTTTAAAATAATTAAAAATAAAACAAAATTTTAAAATAATTAAAAAAGAAAACACGTGAAAAATAAATTTAAAACTGAATTTTAAATAGTTAAAAAAGAAAACTAAAAGAAAACTAAAAACTGCAAACATAGAAAAAGATGGAAAAGACGGTATAAAAAAATTGAAAATAACTGCTTTGACTTTTGATTAATTAAAAACTTGAATGGTCTTTTAAAATTAAAAACTAAAAAGCTTTAAAACATAAATTCTTTGTTTAAATAAAAATTGAGTAACTAACTACATATTACCATATTTCCTTATAGAAAAGGAACAATAAAATATAATATGTGGCTAAAGTAACTACTCCATGCATGATGGAGTCTTTTAAAACATAATTTATATTTAATTAACAAAATGAATTTTAAATATGAAATTAAAAACTAAAATATTTTAAAAGATAGGGATACTTTTTATTTTTTTTTTAAAAATGAATACGATAAAATCATAAAAGTTACAAAAAAAATGTTAACTAACTATTTTAAAATCTGTAGCTAAAATAATTACTCCACATACACACGATGGCGTCTTTTTTAAAAAAAATTAAAATCTAAGCATTTTAAATCTAAAAATCTTTTTAAAGGAAAATGATACTTTTCAATTTTAAACAAAGAAAAAAAGAAGATAAAATCAGAAAAGGGAAAAAATAATATTAACTAACTAAGGATAAATATGTTGTTGAAATAACTGTTCCCTGCATGCACGGTGAATTCTTCTTCACGGTGAATTCTTCTTCAATTCATATTTATATTTTTCTTTTTATAATATTTGTAGGTGTTTGACCTTTTTCTTTCTTCTATTTATGTTATATATAATTAAAAATAAATAAAAATAGTTGTATTTTTAATTCTTTTAATGTATGATTTATACATTATATTTTTAATATCAAAGTAAGATATGTTACTCCTCCGTGAAGGAGATTCATTGAATAATGAAATTAAATTAACGATAATGTGAGGGTCTTTATGCTTGCTTTTTCCCTAGAAAAACAACAATATCCTTCTATAATATAATAATTAACTTAATTAATTTATATATTTAAACTACTTATTAACACCCACTACTAAACAAAGTAATGAATTAATAATCATTTTTTAAATAAAATGATTATTAAAAATTACAACTTATATATAATATAATCCTTTTAGATTTATGTGAGTTTACGGTGAAAATAAAAATAAATTGACATTTAAAATTAAATTTATAGATTTAAAACTACGATGTGTGTATATATAATTCTTTAAAATTTACTTGAGTTTATAATAAAAAATATATAAATGATATTTAATTGAAAATCACTAAATATAGTTATTGCAAAACAGTAAATCAAGCTTTTTTTATCCCTGTTTAATAGCAAATATAACCTTAATGTTGATCACATATAAGGTTTGTTTGCGTTTTGATAATTAAATTAATTGATTTTCTGTAATTGTTACAATCCTAATAAATTAATCTTGACATTATCTTTTCCACTAAATTGCACATTAAAAAAATAATAAAAAGGAAAAAAAATCAATTTCTTTTAACTGTACATTAACTTCCTATTTCTATTTTATCTAAAAAATAATAATAAATGTTAAAGTTTATAAAACTTCAACATATAGACCAGGTTATTCAATTATGAATATGAATAGTACATATTCTTAAGTAAACATATTAATATTAATTTTGAATTTATTTAATGTAAAATTTAAAATTAACTTTTTAAAAATATGATTAATTGTCCATTTATTAAACTGCACATTAAAAGAAATGAAAAATAAATAAACCAAAAAAATTCATTATACTCATATTAACTTTCCACATCATGTATTTTTTGCTTTCTTAAAAACAAAATAATCAAATTTTGACATAATTTGACTGAAAAGAAAAATAATTAATACTTAAAAAAATAGACACGTTGAATCAACTTTCTTCCAAAAACAAAAATTGGAATGGTTCCACAAATTTATACTCACAATTACTGAAAAATAAATTAGAAAATAAAAAATCAATGTCCAACAAAAAAATTAAAAAAAATAAACTAGACAATTATTTTTACAAAGTAAAAATTTAGCTGAGTTTATAATTTAAAAAAATATAAATTGATATTTATTTGAAAACTCACTAAATATGGTTACTACAAAATAGTAAATCAAGTTTTTTTTACCCCTTTTTAATTGCAACTATAAAACAATAATGAAATACCTTTAATTACCGCTTGAACTTTTAAAAAGATATATATTACTTTTTACTTCTATTTTATCTAAAAATAAGGATTAAAGTCTATAAAACTTCAACATATAAAACATATTATTTAATTATGAATATGAATTGAACATATTCTTAAGTAAACATATTAATATTAATTTATAATTTAGTTAATTTAAAATTCAAATTCAAATTAAACTTTTTAAAAGATGGTTAACTGGCCCTTTATTAAACTCCACATTAAAAAAAATGAAAAATAAATAAACGAAAAAATTCATGTACATTAACTTCCTATTTGTGGCTATAATAACTACTCCATGCATGATGAAGTCTTTTAAAACATAATTTATATTTAACTAACTAATTATAAATATGTGGCTATAATAACTACTCCATGCATGATGAAGTCTTTTAAACATAATTTATATTTAATTAATAAAACTATTTTAAAAGCCAAAATTTAAAATAAAAAATATTTTAAAGATAATTTATATTTATGACAATGAAAGTGATCTGTTCCATTCACTTTCATGCACCTAATATGATATTTGGTTGTACCAATGATTATATAAATCTCTCCATTTGTAAGGCCCTATAACAAATGAGTAGTTATTGTGAATATCACAAGTTAACACCATAAAAAGTTCTAACAAAGGATGATCTCTTATTGTCATACTTGGCACTATACATAATTTTCCAAAGATTTCAACAAATTACAATAGACATGATTTGAATAATAAACTTTACCGTAAACAACACATATTTGTTTTAATTTTTTAAAATATTAAAAATATTTTGAAATTTTAATATTTTAAAGGTAACATTAAAACTTAAAAATATATTAAAGATAATAATAAAAAAAGAGAGAGAAAGATAAGTGCTCTTTTTTTCATCTGAGATTTACCATAAATATTTGAAAATATTGAATTCAAAATATTAATTTAAATTCTGAAATTAAACATTAAAAATATTTAAAATTTGAAGATCTTTTTAAAAGATAAGAATATTTTTTAATTCTATAAAAAAGATAAATTAGAAAATGAATAATAAAATATTATATATGGCTAAAGTAACTACTCCATACCGATGAAGTCTTTTAAAACATAATTTATATTTAATTAACAAAATGAATTTAAATATGAAATTAAAAAACTAAAAATATTTTAAAAGAGAGGGACACTTTTTAATTTTAAACAAAAAAAAATGAATAAGATAAAATAATAAAAATTACAAAAAAAAATGTTAACTAACTATTTTTAAATATGTAGCTAAAATAATTACTCCACATACACACGATGAAGTCTTTTTGAAAAAAATTAAAATCTAAGTATTTTAAATCTAAAAATCTGTTTAAAGGAAAATGATACTTTTCAATTTTAAATAAAGAAAAGAAGAAGATAAAATCAGAAAAGGAAAAAAATAATAATTAACTAACTAAGGATAAATATGTGGCTGAAATAACTCTTCCCTGCATGATGGATACTTCTTCAATTCATATTTATCCTTTTCTTTTTACAATATTTGTAGGCCTAAAATTTTGGAATCTATATTTGTTTATTTTAAAAAAAAATCGTGTTTGACCTTCTTATAACTATTTATGTTATATATAATTAAAAATAAATAAAAATAGTTGTGTTTTTAATTCTTTTAATGTATGTGTAAGAAATATAGAGCAAAATCGACGAATAGTGTACCTTAATTTTGCAGTGGTTGATTTTGCTTACTTTGATAGGCAAGTCCCTCTTTGAATCACTATGAAACAAAGTTTGATTCACAAACTAAATGTCCTTTTGCGTTGGATGTCTTTGATCTAAGAATGATATTGTTTACTGTTCTTGATGTCTTCTCTCTTTTTTTCTGAAGAGCATAAAGCTTTTATTTAAAATAAGGGACTGTGTACGTTGGAGCAGTTACTATGTAACTGTTCCCACCCTTATTTTAAATTAACACTTATCTTCTCTTTTCTCTTTTATTTTGTACAAATAACAACTTCGGGTTGGGTCAATCCATATGGGTGATCCACGACTCAAAACTTACATCTCCCATTTCGCACATGGCGGACAAGACCCAAGCCACCACAATATCAACTAGACACACAATTCATACGACAAATAGTTCGTGCGACTTGTGAGCATCAAGAGCTTACCCTTAAGGTTTCACAAGCCCCACATAGGAATCCAATCACATGTGGAAGGAATTCACTACTCATATTTGGATACTATTACTCATAATACCCCAAACTCCATTCACTACTTCAGTAGTTACTTATTCAATCCCTCATCCTCTTAAAGAGGTTAACTCGAGTTCATATTTAACTTCATACACATAATTACACTATATACCAATATGATTAGTGCAATAGCCGGCTTGTGTGTACACGTTTATTATTTAATGAATACTTTTCTTTCTACTCGAATCGATATGCTCCAATTCAACTGCTTTCCTAGACATGCACCGCATTGCTGAATCATTCATGGCTATTAGTAACATGCTAAAGTAGCAACATTGATTGAAGCTTCAAAAAACAGCAAAAGGTCAAAGGGTATTTGATACGCTCAAATTATACCTCCCTAAAGAAGTATAAGCGATCGTTGTCAAATAAAGAACCCAACTTGTAGGTTGGGGTCGATCCCACAAGGAATATAGTTCAGACTTAAACTTAACTCATTATTATATCCGTTCAAACTATTTTCGAGGCAAGTAAATAAAGGGGGAGGGGGTTGTAAGCAAGTAACAAATTATTGATTAAGTAACAAGTAAGCAAGATTCAAACTTTGAGTTATCAATATGAGAGAGAAACTAGGGCATATGTGTTCCCCATAAGCTCTTAACATAATAATCCTAATAATAGTAATCCTTTCCTAGTGTTTTGCATGCAAAGTTGATAAGTTAGGTATCCCTAAGTGATTGGTCCTCCAAGTTGGGAATTTCACCTCGCACCTTGGTCTGGCTACGTGTGTATGCTTTACTAACCTTACCTTTACCCCATATTCGACATCACATCAATGTATGACTTAGTTTTCACCCTAGCACCAATTGACAGTAGACTATTAGCTAGCATCCACTAAATCTCTGTTCTTAATTCTTTTCTCATTCACTACCTCCTTGGTTCGACAAGTAGGAACGAGGCGAATTCTAATGTTTGCAACTGTTAAAAAGACTTTTAAAAGAAAGAATTAACAATACATGCATCAACACTATTCAGAAATTACTTAGTTATTATTTATACTTTGTTAATTTCTCATGGTTCCCACAGCCCTAGTTGTGGATTTAGCTACTCATGCTTGAGAGTTCACAATTCATGTTTAAGAAGAAAGAATTCATGAACTTACAATTAGAATAGATGAAACCCAAAATCTTCAATTGAATTGCAAAGTGACAATCTTATAAAATGAAATCTAGAAATCAAATTGCTAAAGTTTGCAAATTAATTCCAACAAAACACCAAGAACTAAAAATATACAATGTTGTCTAACCCCCAAAAACGAGGTTTATAACTCCTATTTATAAAAAACAAGTCCTTAATAAAAAGGAAACAAAACAAAGAAATAAGCTGTCTGAAACGCCGCTTCAGTTGACGACTCGACCTACGGATCATGGGTCGACCTACGATTCGTAGGTCCCTTTCCTTGGCTCCATATTTAGGATTTTTCATCAGGTACTGGAACTTCAACTCTCTTAATCCATCGATGGATGTGTAGGACGGCTCGTGGGTCGACCTATGGTCCATCAGTTGCTTCGTAGTTCCACACTTAGTCAAAATTCCCTGATGCTCCATCTACGCCTGCCCAACGATGGTCCGTCAAAGGACCTACGGTCCGTGGATCACTCCGTGGGTGGCTTCTTCTGCATAATTTCAGCTCTCATCTCCATCAACTACATTCCTAGCTTATTTCCTGCAATCATTAGACACAAAACATTAATTCTAACACAAAATAGCCCAATACACACACAAACTCTAAGTGAAACGTATCAAAAATACCGTAAATTCATGGTATATCAACACCCTCAACTTAAACTTGTTGGTTGTCCTCAAGTGACTCACTAAAACTCTAAACGACACTTGTGTAGAAGCAAACATACAAACTTAAGCAATCACATGGCCTTTTCAATCCATTCCATTTCCTTAGTGCAAATCTTTTCATTTTAGACTCAACAAGCTAACTCATACGGATCAAAACATGACATAGATCGACCAACAAACATCACAACATACACCTTTCACAATCACCAAGGTATCAATTCTCCAACAATGTAAATAGTGTCGTCACTTCAAAAGAAATCCTTTTTCATACACAGTAGATATGCCTTTCAAGTTTTAGGATTCATTCAACACTCACACTTAGAAGTGACTTCAAGTACAGTTCGTGCTCAATACCATAGGCTTACCCTTATTTTCACTGCTTAGACTCTCCAAACTAGTTGCTAGGATCACTATAGGACTTTCTTAGCTTGTAATGTAGACTCAGGGTCAGGTATGGTACATTTGGGTACTGTTTAGTAACTTTCTGCCCTCCTTGACGTTACATTGGCTTTCTTTTACCTTTCTTCTCAACCAATTCTTGTCCTCTTTTTATTTTTCTGCTCTTTCCATTGATTCTTTTTCACACAGATGTGACTTTTGACTTTATAGCTCTTTTTTTTCTTTCATTTTACCTTTCTTTATTTCTTTCAGCACTTTTGTTATTCATCTTCTTGCTTCTTTTGCACAGAGTCATATCTTTGTCTATCTTTTCTGTTTCTCATTTCAACACAAAACTCTTTTCATACCCTTTTTCTTTCAGTTTCCTTTTTCATAGCCACCCTCAACTTATGTGTTTAACATGAGTTGAGGTGCACAATATCCGATGTCGGACTAGTGCCAAGATCAAGGTAACTTTTGAATTAGCCACCCTCAACTTAGGCTTTTGGCCTAAGTCAAGGTGCACTTGTCCAAGGAGGGACTGGGGCCAAAAAGATTATTTTAGGGAAGGTGAGTTAGGTGAAGTGAAAGAAGTGGTCTATATTAGGCTCAAACATTTGGATCAAAGGGAACATTTCTTTCATTTGGTTGGATCATTTTAGGCTTAAGTGGACTTATTTGAACAAGGGCCTATGATCATTTCCCAACTTTTAGCCTAGATTATCTTAGTAAGACCAACGGGGTAAGTTCTAGATTGGCACATACTGTATGAACATTCAAGATTTTCTCACACATACTTGGCACATTGTTTCATTATCAAATTATTAGATTACCCAGCTCAAGTTTTAGCTTAAGTCATGAGGTCAAATCGGTTCCTTATCATGTCATATTGAGATCCAGCAAATTCAACTTATCAAGCCTAAAAATCTAGCACATTTCAACTTTTGGACGGGAATCATTTTTTCATGTTTTTTATGCCATCACCTTTCATTCTTCTACTAACTTCGACGCCTATATTCCTAAACATGCTGGTTCACTATAATAGTGAACAGTTCTTTGGGGGAAAAGAACACATGCAAGAAAATCCCAAAGGAGGGTTGTGAGTTAGGTTACTCAGACTTCATCCTACCACTCATAATCCATTTATCCACCCCCAACAAAATAAGGTGCAATTTCCCTCAATGCACAAAAATCAAGAGTAAGATATAGGGTGAAGCAAACCTGTGGCGCAAATGCATTGAAGACCTCTCAAGAAGCAAGTGGGTTCAGTTTCCCAGAGCCCGCTGGATCAACACTCAGGATGCCATCAGTGGCGCCCTTACCAACAAAGTTAGCACCCTCAATAGTGCTCACACTGCCAGATAGACCAACACCTATATCTCGGGCCTGCTGCTGTCTCATCTCCTCATCCAGTAATGACACCATTGTGGCCTCCTCCAACTACATGCACTCCTTATTCTTCAATCTCTGAACCTCAACATCATCTGAAGTACAATCGGAGTGGTAGCGCTTTCCAGCAAAACGGGAAGAATCTGGTGGCGACATAGCATCACCGAATAGGACAGTCATCACCACCTCATCGTCCGATGCTGTAGGGGAAGACTCTGGCTCAGTCTCTAAGGGTCTAGGAGTGCAGAAACATCAGCACGAAGGCTAGCCAACTCTTATTGGAAAGTGGTCACATTAATGGTCGGGGTTGGCGGCCTCTCCAATACTCTCAGCTCAAAGATATCCAGGTGCTTATGGATGGCCTGTACCTTCTGATCCATCATTTACTCCATCCTTGCCTCGGACTCCACGATAGAACGCTACATCCATGGCTTCACATGCTGAAGTAGAGTGGCCATCTGTGCCTCCAGCTTTTGGACTGGGCTAGAGAAATAGCGGTGGACCCTGAAGAGGGAGTGGCTCGAGATGAGCTAGGGGCCTGACCGGTGGCTAGAGATGGAGGAGCCTGAATGTCTGTTGTAGTTGTTGGAACAGTGATCTTATCGACCTGCATGTGCTCAACATCTGCAGCAAGATCATCACCCAGAGATGGTACCTCAACCTGTGGCTCTCTTCTTGGTGCAGCGAGGTTGGCATCATCTCGAATGAGACCAATGTATAGAGTCTTGGTCGCATCAAGCAACTGGTCACAATGCCACACTGGAACAGAAACATCCATGCAGAGTTGCAAAATAAGGCACGGGAAAGGAAAGGTTGTGGTGGCCTTGAATTCCCTCTCATGGATCTCCGAAATCAGGATGTGAGCAACATCGATCTCCAACCCCGCCATAATGGCTGCCAGCATCATGGATCAGTTCCATGTAACCACATTGTCTGCCTGAGTCAGAGACAGTCATATTTCGGACTAGCAACCAGAAGAACTTCACATCAAAACTTAGTGTAGCCTTCTTGATACCCAGGCTAAGAGTCCGCACCCAATCAACACGCTCCCCATCTGCAGCAATATGTCGTGCTAGTCACCTCAAAAGTGCCTTCCTCTTCTTAACATCTCTCTGGAAGGCCTCGCTCTGGATAGATTCTCAAATTGGTAACCTTGATTGTTCCTTTTGTTTACTGCTTGAACTTTAATTTGGTAGTCTAAACAGATTGTTTTGGCCCTTCTTGATTTGTATACTTGGTGTTCCTTGTTTATCCAACTGCAGAATAGTCTTTACCTATATTGGTAGATCATTAGTATGATTAAAGTGAATGGAACCTGCCCCTGCAAAATTAACAACTATGTTAGTTAAATAATATGCGAGCTTGTTCCCTTCTCGAAATGTATGAACTACTGTCACAACCTTGTTCTCCGTAATTTCTCTAATGTCTACAGAAGTAATCCAAGGCACCTCCCAAATTCCATCCAAAATCTTCTTAATGGTTTCCGAATCAGTTTCCATAGTCAGAGGGAGGAGATTGTGACCTAGGCAATACATTAGACCCCCTTTAAATCCTTTTACTTTAGCGTGTAATGCAGAACAAAACTCAGTTTTGCAAGCTTCAACATACACCAACTCTCCTTGACCATTTCTGATGCAAAAAGCATTTGAGCCTAGGCAAGACCCATCTGATTTGCATTTGTAGCTTTCCCCTTCAGGAAACTTCCACCTCACCACTGTATTGTTAATTAGTGTTGTGTAGTTTTCCAGAAATTGTACAATGGATGGCCAAGTATTAGGCATTTATGCTAACCAAGAATATCTTGATTTTGCCATCAGATGCATATTCCTATTAATCTCCAGCACCATAGTATGTCTGGTCATGCTACCACCATGTAAAAATATATTTCTCCTTTTTCATAATTGCCAGATGATAAAACTTGGTACTGCCCTACACAAAGGTTTCAACTTAGTTGCACAATCTTCTTCCCACCACTTATAAATAGTTTGTTTCAGTTGAATGAATGGGCCTTGCATTCTAATGGCCCCTGCAAACAACTTCCAGAGATATGTAGCATCCGGACAGAGTACAAACAAATGGTTAAATGATTCTCGATTATTAGCGTCACAACAACAACACTCTATATGATTAGCTATCCTACTTCTAACCAGGACTTCTCCAATTGGAATCCTTGAAACCATATCTTCCACATCAGAAAAGAAAACTTAAAAGGCAAGCACCTCTCCCATATAAACATTATATCTCTGTGAGGATCCTTCCTGCTTCGGATAATTTCAAAAGCACTCCCTACATAAAATTTTCCTTTGTTACTGGGCATCCACCACTGTTTATCCTTTTCCTCTATCTGCTGAATTGTACCCATGACTTGATTCACATGATCACAAATACTTGAATCAATAAGTTCAGTCAACAAGTTATTATCCCACCTTTCATCCACTCTTACTTGATTAACTTCTCCAAAATTCTCATCAATAACATGATCAAGAGGCATGATGTAATGTAAGGCTCCAAGTTGTGTCCAATTGTCATACCATAAGCTAGCATGACCACATCTAGGTTCCCACCATATTTCTTGATCAAAGCTATCTCTAGCCATTAACATCATATTCCAAACTTGAGATCCTCCCCTCTATTCCACCAGTTGAGGTCTATATCTCTTGCAGTACTTGTTCCACATAAAGTGAGACCATAAAGAGCCTTTAGTTATAAAGTTCCACCAAAGCTTTGCGAACAAAGCTTTGGACACATCAAAGAGGGATCTAAAGCCAAGACCCCCCTCCTCTTTAGGCAGACAAGTGTCATCCTAGGCTATCCAGTGCTTTGCCCTACCATTTTTTTTTGAAATTCCATAAGAACTCGGTGAATGAAAAACCTCCCACAATAATGAACTAAGATTACTTCCTAAAAGTATCTCGAATGTGTTTTAAAGTTGCTTAGATTACTTTGACCATGATTACTTATGTTTTCTAACATGTTATTTTATAATTTAGCTTGGTCATTATATGTCATGTAAAGTCCTTTTAGCATGATTTCATAATTCTTATTTATTTCTATCATACTTACTACATTCCATGTACTAATGCACACTTGTGCCTACATTGTTTCACTAATGTAGGGTCTGGGCGATCCCATTCCTCACACTTGTGGCTAGTTGATCGTTTTAAGCTTTCGAAGATTGGTAAGTCCTTATGTTCCGAGGACCAAGACTCTTTTAGTGTTTTATGTCATTTTCATTTCAAACTTGTATGTGATGTATGAGTTACGTCCCAAAAATTTTCCTTATGATGTACTAGATGGCTTGAAGACTTATGTTAGACTTCCGCTTTTGTCAAACTCCTTATGATTTAAAATTGTCTTTTGAATTCTTTAAATTCGGTTATCTTGTATGTTTTATGCTAAGTGGCTTGTGTAGGGTCTCTCGAGGTCCTATGCTCCATGTAACGCCTAGGGTATACTCTAGGTTGTGAAAAATTGAGTATTCAAAGCACAAGGTTTAGAAAGGTCCTAGGAAGTCTCACAAGCCATGTCGAGTAGAGTCTTATTCATGAGTGTGAAGCACACCACATTTATGAATAAGAAGCTAAACGATATTTAGGACACTTTACTTCTTCATTACTCTAAAGTCGTGCGATAGAGTGTAACTATATATGTCTCTCCCCTAATCCTTATTTGATGCTTTTCAGGATATGTCCCCTCGAAAAACATACATTAGGATGAATGTGAATGAGAATATTGAACGAGAAGCTCAAACTCCTCAAGTTTCGGTCGACCCTTTGACCGAACAAGTGAATAATGCGGAGTTTAGGGTTGCTTTGCAAGTGTTGGCTCAAGCCAATTGGGAGGTTGTGGTCCCTGTGAACCCAAATGTGGGTACAACGACAACTAGAGTAAGTTATTTCACTAGGATGAATCCTTTGGAGTTTCATGGTTCCAAGGTTGAGGAAGATCTTCAAGAGTTCAACGATGAGGTGTATAAGGTGTTGATGATCATGGGAATGACACTGGTGGAAAAGGTGGAATTGGCAACTTATCAACTTAAGGGTGTTACTCAAGTTTGATTAAACCAATGGAAGAAAATATAACATTAATTAATATACTAATTTTCCTCAATGGTCCTAATGGGGCAGAAATTTGCAACATTTTACTGTTAACTCATGGTCTACGGGGATTGAACCTATGACAAAATGGTTAAAACCCACGCAGTCTACCACACACTCTATCACTTCATGCAAATATTTTGTAACGATCTGACCCCGTCGTTATGAGTAGGCCAATGATGAAATGAATCAGGTTAGAAAAGTTTTCGGAAGGTGACATAATTTTTTTAAGCTAGGCTAGTTTTAGAGGGAATTTGGGCGATGTGAGATATAGGGACATCCAAGTATGGGTTCGGTGATACGTCTAGGCTTGGATTATATTTTCTAGTAGCCAGATATTAGGAAACTTGTAAGGTTTCACAGAATCGAATTCGGTGTGAAAGGGATAGTTCGGGACATCAAGGGAAAGAGGTATGTTATGAAAAATGAGATTTTCATGGATTTTTGAGTCTTTCAAGTTTGTGTAATCTTCTATAGAGGGAGGTGTCCGCAATTGCAGGCATATACATATATGCATGATAGCGGGCTTAGTACCGCTATAGCGGGTCAGGGCCGCTATAGCTAGGGATAACAATGGGGCGGGGAAAATGTGGGGTGGGTTGAAGTGGGTTTTTAAGAAACTAATGCGAGGCGGGGTGGGTTGCGAGTCTATGCGGTTTTATGCTGGTTCAAACTTAATTTTTAACTTTTTACTTGTTAGAAGAGTGACAGAACATTATCTATTAATATATTTATTTAAATTTACTAAAATATTCAAGATAGTAAATGAAAATGGTACAATAAAAACTAATACAATTTCTTACATGCTTCCATTTGACCTCTAAAAAATAAAATTTTAAGTCATTATCTATTAAATTAATATAACTTAATGTAAAAATAAATTTATTTTTATGAGTTTTATTTTTAGTATCAAACTTACCTAGAAAAAATATTATAAAATTTATGCGGGAGGGTAAAATTTTTTGCGGGTTAAGTTCAACCCGCCCGCCTCTGCCCCATTGCCATCCCTAGCTATAACAGGGTAAGTAGGGGTTTTATGTAGAAAAAGTTTCAAACCCTCCTATTTTTTGCACTATTGTTCTAGGAATTGAGAGAGGCGAATTAGAACTGTTCATACTTGATTTTCACAAAATTCATTTGTAAATGTAAGTTCGTCACTCCCTCATCTTGAAAATTGATTGTTAAATATTAGAATCTAGGATAACGCTCCTGGGGGAGGTCCTTCACTTGAATTAACGGTGGGAACACCTTAGTTTTAATAGAATTATCATGAATCGGCCTGAGGTTAGGGATTTGGTTATAATCCGAATATAATTAGGTCATTTTTTATTGATTGTTGTAGGTATTGTTTGTTTTAGATCAAGAACAAGCCAAAACACTTTAAAAATGAAAAACCCGGATTCTTTAGAATTTCCAAGAGGCTTGAATCGAGGAACCTGGTGGTTACAATTTATGTCAGTATGCGTGTGTACTGCATTATAACATGACTTGCATAATTTATGCTTGGTAAGACATAAGGATGTATGTGAAAAGACATCACGGTGATACTCTCATCCAGTGAACTTATTTAAATTACTTGTGGTTTTCAATTGTTACTGTTCATTGTGATTGTGCATGATTGTTGGCTGGCCCGGGTACCACGTTTGGGACAAGAATACTAATTGTCTGCTTGTGTACTACGACTGATATGATTACTAACTCTGGTTGGATTGGGTAATACACCGTTATACTAACATCTAGTGTGTGGGTTCCATGATAGGATCAAATATATGTATTGTGGTTTCATAAGATGATCAAGTATTTGTAATTGTGACCATGTGGGACATGCATCCATGTATTGGTTGATTTTATGATATTGTGATTGAGAGTTTGTGTATCGGTGATCATGGTTATGTGTGTTGTACTGTATTTTCTGTATGGTGGTTAATTATTTACATTAATAGTTTGGACTAACCGTGTGATCCTACCAGTACATTGTGGTTGTGTACTGATACTGAACATGTTCTGTTCTTATTGAGTACAAGGCATTTTCCAATGGCTGATACAAGACCTTAGTTAAGGGATGCTTGACTTTAAATCCATGCGTGAGTTACTCTTCCAGGCTGCCATGGGTTCCTTTTCATTTTCTTTTCAATCGTTTCAGACAAAGACATTAGACTATTAGTTCGTATGTTCTAAATTTTCGGGGTTGCATCCCCACTCTTGACTTATTTAGATTTTTGCTACTAGGACTTTCTATTCTTAGGGGTTTATTTCCGCATAAATGTTCCGGCTATTGATAAAGTTTATGGGGACTCCATCCTTTATTGTTTGAAACTATTTTCTTATTATTTATTTTGATGACTTAATTTTCCAAGGGATGTATTGGTCTAAGGTTTGGGTTAGAAGTTGGTTCTCCCACCAGGTGAATTAGCGTGAGTGTCATTCACGATGATTTGGATCATGACAAAGTCATTGAACTACAGTAATGAAAAAATTAATACATAACAAAAACAAAATACAGAAGTTTCTAGAATGTAAAAAATTCCACAGAGATTAATATAACAAATACTAAAAGATTTCATAAAATTAAAAGTTATACTAGACCACATTTCCTTTCAAAAATAAAAAATCTAATGAGATTTTTTTAAAAGGAGTATGTGTACACTAGATTGGACTGCAATAGTAGAAAAAAAGAAATTTAAATCATACTAGACCCTATTAAAATATTGAAAAAAGATTAAATGTTAAACAAAATCGCATAATAAAATTATAATATGTTGAATTATAATATCAAAAATATAATTTTTTTAAATACGAAAAAGTCAAAAGAGATATAAATATCGATATTACAATGGTGAACAATTTTTAAAAAGTTCAAAAATAGTCAAAAAAGATATAAATGCTACCATTAAAATGGCGAAAATCATTTATAAAAATTCAGTAAAAATCATAAAAGATATACTAGATTAGATTAGATTACAATATCGGAAACTATGAGACGAATTTCGAGATGGTCCCTTATGTTTGAGGTATTGAAAAATAATCACTTAAATATACTCATGAACGATTAAGTTCTCTAAGTTTGTGAATTGTGAACGTTTGTCCTTATCGTAAGATATTTTAACTACTTTTGATTTAACAAAAAAATATCAAAAAGTAATTAATAGAAACTCATATTCATGAGGCGTAATGTTTGTAGTTTTTAGAATTTTTGATATCTGGTGTAGTTTTTACTATTTGAAAAAAATATATGTTTCTAGCGTCTGACGTATATTTTAAGGTTGCAGTGTTTGAGATTTGACGGAACATGCAACTCTTTTTCCCACAGTTCTTGTTATGTAGTCACCAGACTTCATTCTCTCAACACTTGCATACTTTATAAAGAGTCGAAAATTCCTCTATCCATGTCTCCAAGTATGTGATCTGTTGACTCACTGAGTGACTTTAACTCAACTCTTCATTGGAGTCCCTATGTCTTGAAACAATTCCAATGGAAATATAATTTTTTAAATATATAATTAGTACCAAAATTTCACTTTTATTAACTTAAAGGACTTAAATTGTTTTAAAATATATTCAAGGGATTAATTCTTAAAATATTAATTACCATTTTATCTCTTCCCTTCTCTTTTAAACCAATTTTCCCCTCACATTTATCACATTCCCCTGCCTTTCTCTATTTCTCTGCTCTCTTCTACACCCAAATTTACTACACCATTTTGCTGGAATGTCTCCATTTTCCATCAACAACGACAACACCGCCACCAATAAGCGTAAGAGTGATCTTGTCATCGCGATGGATCAATTGAATGACTTTTCTTCAAGAATTTTGGAGCTATACAAAAACAAAGATAACTCGATTAAGCCTTATTTGGTCTCAGATCATATACAAAGCGTGCTTATGAATTTTTTGAGTGTGACACCAAATGATTTTGATCGAGCATCAGAACATCTCGAGTTATTTATTTCCTCCTCTGTTCCAAAATCTTTGGTAACACTTTATATGACTCATCCTTATACAAAGATTGCTTATATATGCATTTGTAAATTTATTGATTCACTTAAGAGTAATTCCCTTACACCAATATATGCTTTTATAATTTTAAATTTTTGTAATATTTTGCGAGAAGATGTGGGGACTAAGGATGGATTGTATTGTATTTGTCAGAGTAATTTAGGGGCTATGATAGAGTCCATAGGGATCGCGAGGTGCAAGTATGACCCGAAAATGTTGGTATATTTTAACAATGTTTTTCCATGTCTTATGGAGATATCAGCTGAGTTATCCCATGATTTAGACTCGACTATGGGAACAACTTGATATGTGGGGTTATTGTTTACCCTTGTGCGTGATTTTACAACATTTGTGCATCCAATGTGGAATGTCTTACGGTTGATGGACAACGACACTCATGAAGTAAAGTTTTATAAAAAGATTGGTTTACCCTTGTGTAAGATGTTCTATGATTTTCTCGCAAAAATAACGTGATCTTTAAGATTTTTGGGTTACAATGATAAAAAAGGAGATGTTTTAATTGTTCCTTGGTGGTCTTTATATCTTGACATTCTGAAGGACTTACATAATATATCCAAACTGTATAAGGATATAGAGAATGATTTTTGGCAGATAATAAAGCAAGTAAAGGTTTCATTATGCATTCTAATCGCTAAGTTTGCAGAGGAATCAGAACATTATGATTGGCTTTTTTAGCACAAAGAGGTAACAAACTTTTATATACGGAGGAAATTGGCAATGATGATGTTTCCAAAAGTGGAAGATGATGAACATGATCAGTATTACATGCTCATTGATAGGTCCAAATTGCTGGTAGACTCGTTCAAGTATATTGCAAAACTCAAAAATATGCCAGGCAGTTTCTTTGTGGAATTCAAAGAGGAACAAGCTACTGGGCCTGGTATATTGAGGGCATGGTTCTTACTAGCATCCCAGGAGATTTTCAACCCAAACAACGGGCTTTTTGTTGCTTGCCCAGACGATAATAGAAGCTTTTTACCAAATCAAGGTAACCTTTCATTTCATTTATGCATTATTACTCAAATTTGAGGGATGTGACTTATCTCCAACAAATAAGAAAAACACTTTCCACAACTCGTTTTCAACCTCACACCTCAGTTTTCCACGCTAACTCAAGTCTCGGGTACCGATTCTCAATACTAATTAGGAATTCGACTCTTGATTGTTAATTCAAAACCCGACTCTAGACCTCCATTAGAGACCTAACTCCTAAGTATCGATTCAACTTAGGGTTGAATCTCGATTTAGGTGTTATGTCGTAGGTAAGCATTCCAGGTCAAATCCCAAAGCAAGGTCGGGTCTTGTGTCAGATGTTGGAGTGGTGTTTCGAGTCAGCTGTTAGAGTCGAGAGTCGAGGTCGGGTCTTAAGGCATGTATTAAATTCAAGTCTTGAATCAGTGGTTGGGGTTGAATATCAGGGTCAGACCACTATTCAAAAACCAAATCCTAGGTCGGGTGTTAAAGTCGGGTCCCACATAAGATGTCAGGGTAGGATCCTAGTTTCAATGTCGAGTTCTGGATTGGGTTTCGGGGTCGGGTCATGATTTTTAAAACGAGTTTATAGAATATAAAGTTCATTTTTTTCTAAATTTTTCTAATCATACCCTTCTCCCTCGAGCAAGTGATGAATACCGTCAAATTCTAATGCATGCACTTGTTGGAAAACATTCAAAAGAAAAATAAAAATGAAGCATGCATGACATTAATCGACAATCATTTGTGGTTGATCCTACAATTCCTACCTAGTCAGGGCTCCCACAACCCAAGTTGTGGTGTTTAGCTGCTCATACTCTCGACAAAATAGTAGTGAAGTATTGATGAAGAGTTAGAAGTGAAACACTCACAATAATGAAATTCACTAAGTTTCGATTAAGAATTCAAACTTAAGATCAAAATGTTGATTAGTTATCCAAAGAAAAGCAAAAAAGGAAAGCTATCGTTTTGTCGATAAAAAAATGTCTCAAAATAGGAATAATAATATAATAAAACCTTAAGTAACTATTTATAGTCTCAGAGATGAATCCTAGTCATTGTTGTTTACGGGAGGGTAAATGACCCGTAAAGCTCTTCACGGTCCGTTAATCCCTCCATAATCTTTCACATAGAACAATTTGTTCAACTTAGTCTCATCTTCCCATGAGCCTAAAAATGGACCATATAGGTCTCCACGGCTCGTACAAAGTCCCGTTCAACTGTCTTTGTGATTTAGTCTCAAGCTTCATAGAATCCGTCCTCAACCACTTCATTTCTATTTAGGCTTTTCTCCTTCAACTGCTTCCAAAACCTCTTTTCCTGCATTTTACACCAAAATGTATCATATTGACAAAAACATGCTTGGTTACTTGCAATAATCCTCTGTTTTGGGCGTCAAATGTGCCATACGTTCACGACATATCAAACCTCGAGTAGATAGTCGGGGTCAAGTTTGGATGTCATGTACTGGGTTGGAAGTAAGGTCGGGTCCCACTTTAAAAATCACGATCTAGTTTAGATATCAGGTCTCGATTCGAGTGTCGTGTCCTGAATCGAGTGTCAAGATTTAATCCCAATTGGTTGTTGAGGTCGTGTGTAGATTTAGGTGTTGGGGTTGGTTCTCAGTTTAAAAGTCAGGTCCCGAGTCATATTTGAGCTCAGGTTCTGGACCAGTACTCATTGGGGTTGTGTGTCGGGGTCGGGTTTTGGTTCAAAAGTTAGGTCTCAATTTAGGAGTCGGGGTTCGATATACGATTGGTCATCGGTATTGTGTCTCGATTCAGGTGTTGACATTAGAGTCAGAGTCAAAGTTGGGTCCCAGATTGAATATTAGGTCCCGGGTCAAAAGTCAAGGTTAGTCTTACGTCATTTTTCTGGGTCAGAACCTGACCCAGTCATTGGGGTCCTTAATTCAGATGTCGGCGTCATGTCCTGGATCAATTTCTAAAATTGGTTTCTGGGTTAGAAACTATTTCTTAATATGTATTTTCTACTCTCTAGCCAAACAGAAAAATTATTTTCTCCAATTTTTTTTATCATTAATCAACCAAATATTAGAAAAATATTTTCCACTCACCAACCAAACATGAGAAAATAAGTTAGAACCACCTTATTTTTCGAGAAAAGATTTTGAAAACATTTCACATAGAAAATAATTTCCTTCATTCCAAACACTACTCTCAATGTCTATGAAGGGGTGCTTGTACGTAATCTCACTGTCTAATAATTGGTTCCTATATACCCTTGTTGTCTAAAAACTGATTCATAGATACACTTTGCCGACTTAGTGTCTTAAAAATATTTTTTCACAAATTTTTTTTAACCCTCTAGACCCGACCTAACTAATAAACACCTAATCCTTCTATTACTCATACCCGACCCTATATCATTTTATGAGTGAGTAGAAGAGGGACTGTTTTTTCAACAAAGGTATATCCACTCTAAATCACAATGTTGAGGATAGGTATATTGACCCTTTTTTCCTTTTATTTAGTGTAGAAATATTTCTCATCTACCATTTGTGCTTGCTGCAGCATTTGAAGTGAATCCGTTACACCTTGAGTATTTTTGGTTCTCTGGTAGGATGAGTGTGTTGGCCTTAGCATATGACGTACAAATCGGAGTTATTTTTTATCGCATATTTTTCTTATAATTGGCTGGAAAGGGTGTATTATTGGAGGACATTAGAGATGCAGATCCGTTCTTGTACTGTGGCTGCAAGGAGATACTGAATATGGATGCAAAGACAGTGGATCAAGATGTGTTAGGCCTAACATTTGTTTGTGAAGTTGAGTCGTTGGGTTTGAGGAGAGAAATAGAGCTCTGTCCCAATGGGAAAGATACCGTTGTGGATAGCAAGAACATAGAGACCTATGTTAATCTGCTTATCCAACATCACTATGTAACATCAATAGCAGATCAGGTCACATATTTCTTAGAAGGATTTTCAGATGTAATAACTATGTCAAGGCTCCCGACCTTCTTCCGGTGTCTTAGTCTTGAAGATTTCAACTTGATGCTTGGTGGTAGAAGTGATATTTCTGTCGAAGATTGGAAAGAACATACTGATTACCATGGCTATGAAGAAAGTGATCTTCAAATATCCTGGTTTTGGAAGGTACGCTGAATATGTCGATAACCCATTAAACTTGTCTTTAAACTTCATTTAAAAATCAAACTACAACATGTTATCTACTGATAGCACACATTTAATAAAAGCGACACAATTGAAGCATAATTTTATGAGTCTCTACTTGACTGCTCAACTGCTCGAAAACACATCGATTATTCAGAATGTTCTGTCATTATCGTGGATCCTTCACTTTCATTACATCGACGTGAATTACTTTTCTTTCTGTACGTGCAGATAGTCGAGAGTATGTGTCTTGAGCAGAGAAAAATGCTCCTTTTCTTCTGGACTTCAATTAAGTCTCTGCCTTTAGAGGGCTTTGTTGGTCTTGATTCAAGACTATCAATCCACAAAACCTCTGAGTTTGATGATCACTTGCCATCTTCACATACTTGCTTCTACCAACTATGCTTTCCAGTTTATCAATCCATGACGGACATGGAAGATTGACTCAAGATGATCACCGAATGACACATTGGATCCAGCTTTGGTACCGTATGATTAGAGGTAGAGACGAAGCCAAGATTCTGAGTTTATGTATATGAGACTCTAGTTCTTTAAAGTTACTTATTCTAAATTTATAATAATACCTTGTTTTGATGGTTGTTACCTGTTTTAATGTAATATTAGTTTAAATACAATGTTTATTTTGATTGCTACTTAAATTTTGCATCACAATTTTTCTGATTGTGATTAGTCGTTGGTTGTTGACTCTATCTTTATTTCGGATACCTAATAGGTAAGAGAATGTGCAGAAAAGAGTGATGGGAAATACGGGTGTGCACTGGCCGGTTCGGTTAAGGAAAAATTAACATGTATATCTTCAAATAATTATTATTTAATTATTGTGCTAATAATCATTTGACTCTAATTAAGAAAAATAATAAGAAGAACAAGGAGAACCAAGCCTTATTAAAAAGGATTACCAACATGTTCAAAGACCTTTTTTGGGGCCTATTTTTGGATGTTTTTTATAAGTTTTTTTTCTTATTATTTGAAGGTTATTTGGCTACATTTTTTTGGATCAAGTTTATTTTAATTGAAAAAAGATCTTCATGTAGGAATTTCGTAATAAGAAATTTTTTATTTTTTATTTATTATGTTTATTATAGTCAATATTTAATATCATTAAATAAAGGTTTAATAATTCAAAAAATGGTGATTTTTTTATTGTCTAAAAGAGAATCTTTTTATGAAGGGAAAATTGTTCAAATCATATTTCTAAGGACCTTCAGCGAGATGATTTCCCCACAATTCTAAGGCATATTTTTGCATTTACAAGTCAACTTTTAGTAATTACGTGACTCTTGGTTGATCGTGTGAATTAGCCCATAGATTTGGGGTCTTGAGGTACCCCAAAATATTTTCAGAAAAAAACTTTATGAGGACCTCTGTAATGAGTTGGGGGAGCAATACATCTACTCCCACAAATTTTTAAGGCATATTTTTGTATTTACGAGCCAACTTTTAGGAATTAGGCGGATTTTTATTTTATTTTTTGTGTGTATTAGCCCATGGATTTAGCCCGTTGGGCACCCCAGAATTTTTCTGAAAAAACTTTATGGTGACCTCCGTAATGAGTTAGGGGAGCATTACGTATAATCCCACCATTTTTAAGGCATACTAGCCCATGGATTTGGCACCATGGGGCACCCCAAGGTTTTTTATGGATAAACTTTATGAGGACATCCGTAATGAGTTGGGGGAGCATTATGTTTACTCCCACCATTTTAAAGTATTTTGCATTTCCGAGCCAACTTTTAGGAATTACACGACTTTCTTATTTTTTCGTATATATTAGCCCATAGATTTAGCGCCTTGGAGCAACCAATTTTTTTCTCTATAAAATACTTTATGAGTAACTCCTTAACGAGTTGAAGGAACATTACATATACTCCCACCATTTTAAGTCATATTTTTGCATTTACGAGCCAACTTTTAGAAATTATGCGAGTTTTTTATTTTTCGTGTGTATTAGCCCATAGATTTGGCATGTTGGGGCAC
The DNA here is from genome assembly GCF_019186545.1 of Solanum stenotomum. Lineage (NCBI taxonomy): Eukaryota > Viridiplantae > Streptophyta > Magnoliopsida > Solanales > Solanaceae > Solanum > Solanum stenotomum. The sequence goes on along the minus strand of NC_064289.1, from coordinate 31,814,038 downwards.
CTTAATTTTTTCTCCAAAAAAACTTTATGAGGACCTCCGTAATGAGTTTGGGGAGAACTACGTATACTCCCACAATTTTAAGACATATTCTTATATTTACGAGCCAACTTTTAGGAATTACACAATTTTCTTGATTATCCGTGTGTATTAGCCCATGGATATGACGTCTTGGAGTACCTTAGAATTTTTTCTGAAAAAACTTTATGAGGATCTCAATACTGATTTGGGGGAACATTATGTATATTCCCATCATTTTAAGCCTATTTTTGCAAAAATATGCTTTAAAATGGCGGGACTATACATAATGCTTCCAAACTCATTAAGGAGGTCCTCGTAAAGTTAATTTAGAAAAATATTTTGGGTGTTTCGAGGCACAATATCTATGGGATAATACATACGAAAAACTGAAAAAGTCATGAATTCCTAAAAGTTGGCTGGTAAATGCGAAAATAAGTTGTAAAAATGGTGAGACTATACGTAATGCTTCCCGATTCATTACAAAGGTATCATAAAGTTTTTCAGAATTATTTTTGATGCTCAAAGGCGCCATATCCATGGGCTAATACTCACGAAAAATCGAAAAAGTCACGTAATTTCTAAAAGTTGGGTAGTAAATGTGAAAATAGGCCATAAAAATAGCGGGTCTATACGTAATGCTTCAACAACTCATTATGGAGGTCCTCATAACGTTTTTTTAGAATAATTTTTAGGGTTCTTCTAGGTGCCAGATCTATGAGCTAAAACACACGAAAAACCTTGAAAGTCGTGTTCTTTCTAAAACTTGGTTGGTAATGCGAAAATATTCCTTAGAAAATTATGGGACTATACGTAATGCTCTTCAATGTAGTTCATTTGTTCATCATATGTCAGATTTGGAAGAGGAGAAAGACCATTAATCATGGAGGAAGAATGACACATGTGGATATGGAAATAGAAATAAACAAAAATTTGTTTCCGTTAGCCAAGTATAACTACCCTTGGCTAAAAATATTTCCAACATCTTGGCCTGGGTTGATAAAATTCTTTGAGGAGTACACTCCCACTCTTGGTTGCAGAATAGTAGTGTTGAATCCTCCAGTGATGGGTTCCTTTAAATGTAACTCTGATGGTGCATCTTAAGGAAATCTAGGCCCAAGTTCTGGGCCTTTTTCTATCAGGAATGGAGAAAGGAATTTAATGTATGCTGAAGTCAGGAGATTATTTGATGGTGCTAATCTAGTGGGAGAGGTTGTGGCATTATGACTGGGTCTGGAGTACTATATACAATATAATCTTCTCCGTGTTACTCTTGAAACTGATTCTCTTTCTCTGAAGAATATTCTGGATGGAATTTGGTTAACCCCTTGGGGCATTGTGATGGAGATCAAGAGGATTAAGATGCTTATGGAGGACAAAGAAGTGTCAGTGGAACACATACTCAGAGAAGGAAATCAGTTGGCTAACTTTTTCTCTAACCACATTTTCTATTTTGCAGTTACTCAAAGACTAACATACTCAAATTTTCAGGTATACCAACTAAGGCACGAGGCATCATCATTACAGAGAAAGCAAAACTTCCTAGATTTAGGATAAGAAGAAATCAAAATGGAGATTTTTCTAATTCATGATCATACGTAGAGAAGATAACATGAAAATATACATTATAATAGTGAATTCACATAGCTGGAGTTTGAACATTCAGTGACAATAAGGGAGAATATTTTTAGAATAATAGAGTACCGATATTTCTTGAATTTCAAGCAGTGGTATCAGCTTTTTAAGCTCAATTTGCTGAGAGTCGAGGAGGATGGCGAAACATTGTTCTAGAAAAATGGCTGGATAAAGGCATGAAAACAATCAAAAGGAAATCAATAAGAGTGAAATGGATCGAGAGGAACAAATACTTACCCTGTTGGAACTTTCGGTATAAGCAGGTATTGGAGTAACATGCTTCCAGCTGGAGCTTTGGTACCAGAATCGATACTTACAAGGGACATAAAGATGGAGATTTACCACCAGTTCTTTGATTAATGGACAACAAAAACTTCATAATCATCTATAGAGCTCACTAGATCTGCCATTGTTGAGTGAAAAAAAGTCTTCATTAAGATTGTTTTCATGGCATTCGTGCGATTTAGAATCTCTTAGGTGAAAACACCTTAAGCTCGACAACTTTCAGGTTTTAGAGTGGAGTTGGATACTGAATTTAAAGTTTTTGAAGTCTCTCCAGCTCATCGATGCTTCTCTTAATTGATTACCATGGTTGTTTCGCTTGTGTTTTGAGGAAGGATATGAGACATTTTCCCTTTTCCCCTTTTTCTTTGATGTCCGGACATTTAAGGTATTGATGTCTTTTATTTCTCTTTGTTTTTCTTATTGTATTGTTATTGGACGTGGGTTGGATCAGGCAATGTCAGATGATTTTAGTTATTCAATAAAGTCATGTATGGTCTACTTCACTTTTAAAAAAGACTATACGTAATGTTTTCCCAACTCATTAAAGAGGTTTTAAAAAAATTAGATTTTTTTGGGTGCTCCTAGGCGCCAGATCCATTGGCTAATACGCACAAAAAAAACTGGGAAAGCCGCGTAATTACTAAAAGTTGGCAGGTAAATGCAAAAATTGGCCTTAAAAATGGTGGGACTATACTTTATGCTGAAAAGATGATCGGTTCACATTTCCGGTCTTTTGTTGTTCAGACTCATACCTGTTGTCTTAGCCCTCTTATGGCGGAACTCTTCTCTATCTTTCATCTTATCTTCCTCAAACTGCTGCACATGGATCATAAGCCTTCCTATGTACATGTCTCCTATCAACATAGCTTCCTTACCCTCCTTGCTTGACAAGCGAGATAACCCAAACACAAACAGACTCATCTTGCTTCTCATAGCCGCCACCATCTCCGGAGAATAATGGGACAACTGGGTGAACTTGAGGCTATACTTATGCACACTCATGGATTCCTGCTTAATATTCAAAAAGTCTCTCCCCTTTGCGTCCTTTAGATCACGGAGAAAGAAGCTCCTCAAAAAGGCATTTTCAAAGATAACACAACTCAAAAGTGGTGCCCCTTCAACCCTTTTCTTCTTCCACTGGCAGTACGAAATCCTAGCAAAATCCTTGAGTTGGTATGAAGCTAACTCCACATGCTTAGCATCATCAATACGCATAAGCTCAACTACTTTTTGTAGCTCCTCCACAAAGTTTTCCGTATCCTTAGTGATGTTTGACCCTGTGAATTCTGGGGGATTCATTCCCAAAAACTCATGGGTCCTTGATGTATCAACCACACTATGACAAACCACTCTTTGTTAACCAACTTGTTTGGCCACAACCTAGGTCAACATCTGAATAGCATTCCTGAATTTAACATTGGTGACATCTCCCTGAGGGGGTTGCACTTCTTGTTCATTGGGAACCTCTTGATCTCGAGGGTTGACATTTCTCCTAGCAGGACCTCCTCGAACACCTCTTCATGGAGGCATGATCTAAAAAGATACAAGTAAGCACGAGTTAGAGGAAGCTTTTATAAAGTTGAAGTCTATCACACGAAAAAGAGTAAGAAGGAAGTGAAATAGTTTCCTAAATGTTTAGCATAGAGAAAATTCAGTGTACTTACATCATTCGACTTACATCTTATTATGATGAAGATAAAAGTGCTCAAGATCATCAACAAGCATTTCATTGAGATCAATATTCACTCGCAAACATTAATTGGTGAGGCCTCTTTGCTTCTGGGAGATTCCCATTCCATTCAGTTTAGTAGTATATGAGGTGTCGCAAGTCTTGTCCCGACATCTATCTTACATTGCTAAAGGCTTTATAGACATATAGTACTAGATGTTTCCATTGTTTCTCAGAGTATTTTGTTACTTTATAACTCATGTAAAGTATTTGCAAGACAATATTATAAGACTTTTCTTGAATGTCTAAGTGTTTGTCTATTTTAATATTCCGCACATTGTTTAGTGTCATGGAAGTCAAGCAGCCAGGCCAAGGGTTTTCTTGGGGATCAGAAATGGTTCTTGAGTGCCAGTCACGCCAGGGTGTAGGCCTGGCTTGTGATAAACTTGGTATTATAGCCTAGAGTTCAGGAGTCCTAGGGAGTCTATGAAGTCGTGTCTGTAGAGTCCTTGTTATCGGTGTAAAGCGCGCCAATCTATAATTAGAAGGCTTTAACATTTAGGAAACATTTCAGCTCCTTGTTACTCCTTTTTGTGTGATAGAGTTCAACTCTATGAAAGTTTCTTCTAACTCATGTTTACCCGTATTTTTGAGATCATGCCTCTACGATGAGCTATTTGAGCACGTTCTTCTAGAAGGAGTGTTAATCCTCAAGATCAAGAGGTTCCCAATGCACCGGAAGTGCAACCCCTTGATAACGCTCAACTACACTTCATCCAATTCTAAGTGTAGGCAGTCGCTAACAAGTATAAACCCAACTAAGAGTGGGGATCGATCCCACATGGAGTGATACTATAGAGAATTTGATTAAGAAGTAAAATTGTGTCCTAATCGTTTGTAGAAGCAGAGGTTTCACAACATTAAAGTAAATCACAAAGTTTCAATGATTAATATCAAATGGGAGGGGGGGGGGGATTTGGGTAACAAATTTACGACAACTAAAGTGGGAAGTAAATAAATAGAGAATGGTCCTTAGGAGTGGGATAAGTTGAATGCTAAATTCGCGTAATGAGTGATTACTAGTTACTCAAAGATGTTGAATCTCAGTGGGTAGGCTAGGTTTTGAGTGCAATAACCATTTCTCAATCAACTATTATGTTTCAAGTGAGTTCTTTCGAACCTCAACGAGCAAAATACAATCAAACAACCCAATTCCTTATTTAATCCACTTTCTCAAGCTAGATTCTTAAAGATGCAATCAATACAACAATCAACTAATAATTCAACTCTAATACCACTTTCTCAAGAAAGTATAGAGTACTAACCTAGAATTGCATTTGCAACTACAATTCCTCAATTAAAACATGAAAAATTAATTGAACCCACTTCCAAACAACAATAACATCAGTAACTAACAACACCTATTAGCTAATTAACGCATTCAACTACATAATCACACCCCATGGAAAGGGATTTTAGTCAAGCATAGAGGAAAACAAGAAATCGTTACCAACAAAGTTGTCCATCTGATTTGATAATGATTTGCAATTCCCAAATGCTGAAATTTAAGCTAAAAATCTGACAATCTCTAAATCTCTACTCCAAAATGTAAAAACAATGTTCTAGAATGTAAAAACTCAAAAATCTAGAAGAGAATAATGTGGGAACTTCTTCTCTTCTATCCCAAATTTCATTTATGTGTTCCCATAATTTCAGCAAGGAGTCAACTCGGTGAAGTTAGTCCGGTTCACCGAACTGGTTTGTGATTTGATGAGTACTCCTCTTCTGGCCTTTTTGGCATGGATTTTTCATCATATCTTTCTGTAACTCTCGGCGAGCCAGATTTTCATTGCCGATCTCTTTGGCGTGTCATCACTTATCTAATCGCCAAGTTGGTTTTATCCATGGGCTGGCATGCTTGAACTTTAGGCAAGTTGAAGGTCCACTCGGCGACTTGCCGATTGGCTTTGGTTAGTACCAACTTTCCTTTCCTTCAACTTTTTCAGCTTTTTCGCTCTAATTTGCCTCGTAATGTCCTTTCCTTATTGTCTAGCTTTCTTTGCTGCATATCAACATAACATTTGTTACGAGCATAAAATAGGCTTTGAGGACACCAAATCCTTTAATAATAAGCCCTAAATGAGTCGAAACCCCCAACTCATCACCCCCTCAGAGAGATGTCACCAATGTTGAGTTCAGGAATTTAATTTAGATGTTTACTCAAGTGGTGACATCAAAAGTTTGTTGCCAAGGAGCCGAACATCAGAATGGGAATGATGCATCCAGAGTCCGAGAATTTCTAAGAATGAGTTCCCCGGAGTTCACTGGGTCAAAGATATATGAGGATCCAAAAAATTTTGTGGATGGACTTTAGAAGGAGTTTGAAGTCATGCATCTTGCTGATGCTGAGTGTGTGGAGTTGGCGACATACCATCTCAATGGTATTGCTAGGATATGGTATGGTCAGTGGAAAAAGAGAAGGGCAAAAGGGGCACCACCATTGAGTTGGGATGTGTTCTAGGATGATTTCTTGGGGCGCTTCTTTCCCCGAGAGCTAAGGGAAGCTAAGGTAAGAGAGTTCCTTAATCTAAAATGGGAATCTATGGGTAAACAAGAGTAGAGCCTCAAGTTCACCCAACTATCCCGCTATGCTTCGGAGATGGTGGCTAATATGAGGAGTAGAATTAGCTTGTTCGTGTTTCGAGTTTCCTGCTTATTGAGTAAAGAAGGTAAGGCAACTATGTTGATAGGAGACATGGAAATAGTCAGGCTGATGATTCATGTGTAGCAGGTTGAGGAAGACAAGTTGAAGAACATGGAAGAGTTTTGTAGCAAGAGAGCTAAGACAACAAGTAAAGAGTTTGGCCAGAAAAAAATAGAAATATGAACCGTTCATCCTTTCAGCTGTGGTCATCTAGACCTGCTGCATTGTCAGCCAGTGCGCCTGCACCAAGGAGTAAAACTGATTATAGAAACCAAAATTTTTAGAATTTCAGAGGTAAAACTTCTCAATCGCAGGGAAATGTGGCACAAGGGTTCACACGCAACCCACCATACGGTAAGTGTGGTAAACTCCATCCTGGAGAATGCCATGTTGGTACTGATCTTTGCTACAAGTGTGGAAGGAAGGGTCACTTTTCTAGGGAATACCCTAAGAATAGACAGAGTAATGGGGGGCATAGATAGAAATACCGAGAAAGGAGCTACTTAAGGATCAAAAGGGGGTACAAACTATCTATATGCTATAGCTAGTCACGAGGATCAGGAGAACTCACCTGATATTTTCATGTGTATGCTTAAAGTCTTTACTTTTTATACTTATGCCTTGCTTGATCCTAGTGCGAGTTTGTCGTTTATGACTCCTTATGTTGCAATGAGATTCAAAATTTCCACCGAACAACTTCTTAAGCCTTTTAGTGTTTCCACGCCAGTTGGTGATTCTATTCAAGCAGAAAAAGTCTATCGTGATTGTGCCATCCTCATGATTGAATCTACTTTCCAACGCCACCAACTTTGCGTCAATCCAATTCCTGAGTAAAAAGTTATGACTATTTTAGTAACCTATATAGTGCAGTTATGAATTTAGGCGACGGGAAAACATTAAAAAGGGTTGTTTTTATTTTTTTACCTCCTAGAAAATTCTAAACGAATTCTTAACTAATAAAAGGCTCAAAAGAATCATATTTTCATCTTTTAATTCATCATTCTCTTCTCTCTCAAACCCTATGGCAAAACCCTAAGGAAAAATTAAAGTAGAAGACTTCATTCAAGATTCTTCTTCAAGGTAAGTCTTTTCTCCAAGAATTCCATTCTTTATAACTCAAGTTCCTCCATACAATTATGAATCAACAATGAAAATAATAAATCTTGGCCATAGAGATTTCAAGAAACTAATTCAAGAATCTCAAGAAAGGTTTTCTTGATTGTTTATCTTCAAGCTATGGTTTCAAGGCTTCTAATCAAGTTCTTCTTCAAGATTCTTCAAGAACCTTGTTTTTTTCAAGCATGTAAGGCTATCATAGTGTTGGACTAGTTCTCCCTCATTCCCTACATCTACTTTCAGATAAGTAAAAGAGTAATCTAGGCTACTTTCCCTAGATTTGAGTATTCTTGAGATAAGTTGATTTTGAGTTCTTGAGTTCATGTTTCTTTTAAAAGTTCTATTCCTAATTATCGAATTGATATATTGTTATTGAGATTCTTCATATCATGAATCATAACTCTTGAATTCATAATTCAAATTCAAGAAAGAGTTAAGAGTAGAGTTCAAGAAAGTCTTTGAGTTCAATTGTGAATCCTTTGAGATCAACTGTCGATTTGAGCTGAGTTTTGAGGAAGTAAGTATGAGAATGAGAAGAGTTGTATACATGAGTTCTTTATTGATATTTTAACCCTTTAGTCGAGTCGTTCATTCCCATAACTTCCGCATGAACTCCATCAATTGAGTATCTTTGAGAAGAGTAGTATCTTCAAGTTCTAAGTCTTGAGTATCGAGTTCCTAACCCTTCCGAGATTATAATCCTAATCATGGGACTATTACCTATTACCCATGAAATCCATGAGTTGATTTGTTCATGCCCATAATTCCGCATGAACCCTAAAAGTCGAACAGTTTTGAGATGGGAAGTACCTTTGAGTCCTTGAGATCCAAGTATTGAGTTCTATCTATGGTTATTGAAAACCTTGCATTGATTTGTTCACGTCCATAATTCAGCATGCACCATATTTTAAGAAGTCTTTTACAAACGTTCAACTTTGTTTTAAGACTTAAGCTTCGAGTTGAGTAAAGACTAAGAGTAATGTTTATTTTCTTTAAAATGATATATGGGAACTAAGTATTCCCAAGAGTAAATGTTTTCACATTTAAGATGAGAGGAAAGTGAGATTTCCAAAAGATATTTGAGTAGTTTGAGTACCATCTCTTTTAAGAGAAAGATTTTTGAGTAATTATCTCAAGTTAGAGAAAAAGTTATGTCTTTAAACATATGAGTTGAGTATTTTGGGAGTAGTATTGAACACCGATATCATGAGGATCAGGAGAACTCACTTGATGTTTTCATATGTATGCTTAAAGTCTTTACTTTTTATACTTATGCCTTGCTTGATCCTAGTGCGNCCACATTGAGTTCGAGTTAGCTATGGTGAGCCTCCTTGCTTCTGGACGATATCATTTACTTTTTAGTTTTGTCAAGATGTCAGGTGTCTTGTATCGACTTCCATCTTTGTCAGTTAGAGGCTTCATAGATAGACAGTAGAGTTTCAGAAGTCTGTTCATTTATTATGTTTTAAAGACTTAAGTTGCCCATTTTGGGGTGAGTTAAATATATTATATTAATTAGAGTTTTCTTTTGAGTTAAAGCTTTGTATTTTAGTTTCATGAATTTTTATTTAGTTTTTTTAAGCTTTGTATGCTTGAGTTAGTCTTCCACTTGCAGTCAGCCAGGATGAGGATTTGCTTGGGGACCAACAATGGTTCTCGAATACCGGCCATGTCCAGGGTGTAGGCTTGGGTCATGACAAAGAGTGCTAGTAAACCCTTCAAAGTCCAAATCATGGCGCGTCCAGAGTGAATTTAAGTCAGATTCAAATGCTGGCATGTTCAATGCATTATTAATGGCTTCTACTTCCACTTCTTCGAGTGGTTTCCAAACTGTGCCCTTTCACTTCTTGGGATAGGCTTTAGCATAAGTTGTATAAAACTTGCTCACCCAGGAAGGAATGTAAGGGTCCCTAGGTTTTGTGAATCCCTTAAATATGTGGAGATGTATCATGTCCTAGATGGCTAAGTAGTCATCCAAAACCCCATCTATGGAGAAACAACTCTCTTCAAAGTATTGTTCGTTCACTGCAGCCTTAAACATATTCAGGGATCTTGGAGCTATAACCAATAGGACTCTAAAAGTTGGTGCTTGTGTGGATGAGGGGTGCACCAACTTGGACCAGATCTCCAACTTAGACTCTAAAAGTTGGTGCCTATTGGGAAAACGGACCGCGAAATATGATCGGCGAACTCCTGTGTGCTCGCCAAATTGGACAGTGTCAAATTACTCAGGGTTTAGGCATATAAGACGAAGTCAGTGCCAACTCTGGGATTCGCCGAGTTGGTTTTGACGGGCTTAGACAATCCCATCGAAATTGATTGTGCAAAATGGACAGGCATCAAAGGCAATGTCCTCTCCCACTTGGCGATTCACCAAGTCGGTTCGGCGGACTAAGCCAAGACCGCCGAATGGAATAGTATCCAAGGGCATGCGCATGCTAAATAATGCATGCTGGGTCTTTCTTTGTGATTCGGCTAACTTCCTTGGTAAACTAAGACAAGCTCGCCAAACAGGAAGTTTCAACCCATTTATCACTAAGCATTGCACAAGTTGACGATTTGCTCTTCAGAAAGTAGTCACCCTGTCTATCAGTGGTCAAAATCATCACTACAACAAATTTGATTATCAGGGACAAATAATTTCGTCATTTATAAATCATATTTCATCACTAAAAATCTTGTGAGACGAAAAATAATTCGTCACTAAATGTGTCGCTAAAAGTATTCAAATACGATTTAATTCTTCGTCGCTAAAAGTATTATTTAACTACAAAGAGAAAAATCGTCCCCAAATGCTTAAACATTTGTAATAAATTTATTTATCGTAAAAAGTATATTTTTGTAGTTAATAGTATGCTTTGTCACTAAAAAGGTTATTACTACCGACAAAATTATATCGTCCCTAATTATTTTACTTTAATCAGTGACGACATCAATTGTCTCTAAAGCTATATGTAATTCGTAGTTGAACAAAATCTAATTTCGTCACTAATGACTATATTTTATATAAAAAAATTATTTTGTTCTTAAATGTACTAATTAAGGATAAATTTATTATTATAAAAAAAAAAAAGGTTAATGTTCCTATGATCTCAATATTTTTTAAGCCCTCTCTCCAAGAGGGGATGCCACATTATGCTTTCTTGAGGGCTCGAACTCACAACTTTAAGGTTGGAAGTGAGGAGTGTTTACCATCCGATCAACTCTCTCTTGTCTCATTTTTATTTTATTTTTAACTTCATTCACTTCTTTCAAATTTAACTTATGTAGAAATAATATATTATATGATTTTTATATACATACACAAATGCATGAAATTTACCACCCACAATTCATTCAAATGTAGATTATATTTTAATTAAGCTGTATATTTTTTAAAATATCTTTAAATATATTCAGTACGATTCTTTCATTTTATTTATTTATTTTTATAAATTATTAAGTATAATTATAAATTTATATAAAATTAAACTTTTGATTTTATTAAAAAAAATTGAATACTCGGTTCCATTCGATCAGTAAATCAATTGTTTTGAAGAAAATATCGATACCCATAACTATAGTACTTCATCATAATATATTTGAAATCCTAGTTGATTCATTTCTCTCATTTTTTAGTTTATTTCAATTTTCACACTGATGAAAAAAGTTAATAGTAATTAATGTATATTTCGCACCTTTGCAAAGTCTAAATTTTTAAGTGGATGCTATCTCTGTATAGTTGCTCTACGTACATATGTGGAATTACTATTAAATATGTACATATTTTTAGGTAGAAGCAAATAGATCGACTTAGACTATGCAGTTTACCAATCACAAATCAATAGACACGCTCAAAAATTAACACCAAGACTTGAGAAATTATTTTTTCTACCGTCTTTATCGATGAAAGTGTATCAAATAAAAAGCAAAAGTGTTAAACCAACAAGTATTAGCAATATAGTGGTAGAACCGTACCCCACTCACGATACTTATAACATGGATTGTATTTTTCAAATGATGCTTTTTATAATTGCATAATTTAAGAAAATTCATGAATTGAACTTTTTCATTTTTACAAAATCGATCAAAGTCATTGGTTTTAATATTTTTCCTCGCCAATTAACGAATGAACTCTGTCTATTTCTTATGAAGCACTTGTGTTATTCTTTTTGTTAGTTGTCACTTGTAATTATGAACAAAGCCAAAAAATTGTATTTAGCTATGAATTTTTTCCATAGCAAATGGTTGAATTATTCACTACAAATTTCAAGTCGTCGCTATTTAACACCTTACATATTTTGTGACAATAAAATCTTTGTCACCAATTATTTATATTATTAGTGACGAAAATAAATGTCATAATTAAATCTAAATTTTAGTAACTAAAGCTTATAATATTTAACTACGAACTCTAATTTGTCGATATTGTAACAATATATTTTTTTAGATGAATTTTTTTTGTGTCCAAAAATAAATAAATTTTAAGACAAAAAATAATTTGTCATGAATTAGTTAAATTATTAGTGACGAAATAATGTGTCACTGATAACTTTAAATTCATGGCTAACACTACTTAACAAATGGCACCAATTAATTTTTTGGTGGGAAACTTTAGTGGACAAAACTTTGCTATGGATTTTTATGTTTCGTCACTAAAAGTATGGTCTCATATATTTAAGCACGAAGAAGCTAATTTTGTCACTAAAAGCAAACAATAATGATAGTGCACTTTTCCATCTATGTATGGTCACTAAAAGTATGGTCTCATATATTTACCCGATGGAGTCTGCTCAATGCACTTTAGTGAATCAACCTTTGGAGTTCTGATCGCCTATATTGATAGTGCACTTTTCCATCTTTTCAAGCTCAAAAGGCGGACAAGAATTACTCTACGTAATGCCTTCAGCAGATCGTTGTTTGTGTTTGCGTTGTCCATTCATCCCTTTTCAATCTTCCAACCTCTTCTCAACCTGCACTCACAACGTACGTTATTTGAAATTTGTAAAAGAAACAATAAAGGCTTGGGTTGCCTCCCAAGAAGCGCCTTATTGAAAGTTGTGGCACCACATATTGCTCAAACTCAACAATCATTTTTGGGGTTCGGATGGTGTCACTAGAAATAGTTCCAAGTTTCCTTTGATTTAGATAAGGGGCAATTTGACCCAGTTGGGTCTCGAGCTACTTGATAGAAACTGAGTGTGAAGTTACTATGTGAGATAAAGTGGAGAAGTCATTTTTCAAATCCTTCAATATCTTATCGGACCCTTTAACCTTTTTGTAGATCTTTACAAACATGTCTTTCGCCCGACTTCCTTCTAGCCCAGTTGGTTCTTTTTGGCGTAGACGATCATGGGGAGGCACATATCAATATTTGTTCATCTCCATATCTCTCCAATTTTTGTCCCGCCAATCTTTCCAACCACTATCTCTATGCTTGTGAACCTTGGTTCCCACCTTGTCATTGATAATTGTTGTAAACCCCCCCCCCCCCCCTCCCCACTTGATTTCCTAAGTATTGAACTTATTTATTGTATAATGCCACGAATTTAACATCATCCGGGCACTGCCCAATGTTGGTTCCAATCGTATTTACCAACCTGGTTCCTCCTTCCATGACACGTTTAGACAACAAGTCAATTTGAGTCATTTTGACCATGTTTTTATCCTTTTCATGGTCCTTCTCGGTTTGTTCTTTGATCAAACCACTTGTAGAAGAGGCATTTGGTCCTCTCTAGTATGCCATACTCGATTAACCTTAGTCATATCATCTAACAACGAAGCATCTACATCATTCAAATGTCTCATCAATTTACCATAGACTAATTAATTAGCCACTCCTTTATTGACTGAATCAAGGCTGCAATAAAAGTATTGCAACAACAAATTATCCGAAACGCCATGTGTTGGACATTGCAAGAGCGACTTCTTGAAACTCAGTCATGTTTCATGGAAAGGCTCACCTCCAATACTTTTGAAATTTTGGATTTGGAGACGAAGTTTAACCATCTTTGAGGGTGGAAGAATCTTTCCAATAATGTCTTAGTTAGGTCATCCCACAAAGTAATAGAATCATTTGACAACTCTGCCAACCATCTTGTTGCCTCTCCCGTTATAGAGAATGGGAATAACCTCAACCTTATAGATTCTTGGGAGATATTCTTGAACACAAAGGTTCCACAGACCTCCTTGAAATTCCTAAGGCGATCATGGGGATCCTCATGAGCTAGACCTCCAAAAATCCCTTCATTTGGAGCATTTGTATCATAGTTCCGGTGATGTGAAACACCGTTCTCCCGTTTGTAGGAGGTATTCAGATTGCTCCCATGGTTTGAATGAAATTAACGGGAATGTCATCGAGATCACCCATGTTGTCATTTTGACCATAGTGACTGTCATTGTCACTCATTTTGTTAACCTGCAAATTAGCTAACAACAACACCAAACAACAAATTTACTACAAGTAAACCAAATTAAAATCTAATTTCTCAATTAGAATTCTCAACCATCACTACCCGACAGCGACGCCATACTTGATAACGCTCAAATCACCCTCCAAAACCAATTTAAAAAGTAAGCGATCATCGTCAGCAAAAAATGCAATGAAGAGTTAGGATCAAATCCCAAAGGAAATGGTATATTGTAGAGAACTCCTTTTCAAGAAATTTGGAATTTAAACTACTTCATTTGTATTAGTAAGACCATTGGGTGGATGGTACCACCAACTTATGTAAAACTTTTGTTATCAATTATTGCAATTAAACTAAAATTCAAACAAAATCAATAGTTAACAAGCAGTCTAAGGGTGCGAGAATTGGAAATCAATGTCACATAGGGGTGACTGTGCTACTCTATAGTGATGAACATTCATGAATAGGCTAAGTCATCTTCTTTGACGCTAATCATATTTCGATCTCAAAACATCTATGCATAAAATCTCCTTCGGTCTCATCTACATGCCATTTCCAAACAACCCAATACCTTAATCTATTCTCCCATTCAAGAATAGGTCAAATAGATCCAACCCATAGCCTCTCTTTCAAGCAAGCCATAGATATCAAACCAAAATTATTAGTATTAAACTAATTACCCATTCCAATTAATCACTTTCAAGCATCAACGAAGATCAAAAGTAGGAATTAAGTTTGAAACCTTGACCCATAAGTTAACCCCATGGTAATTAGACCAATTCATGCATGAACAACAATAAAACATAGCACAACACAATACCCACTACATTAAATTAACATTCAACCCCATTTGGGCACCCCTAGATCTTTGAGTTTTAGCCATGTATCACCAAAAGTAAAGAAAGTATACCTTCTATGGAAGTAGCCATAGGTAACTTTAAATCAAACAATTAAGAGTAAAACCACTTGGGATTCAACTTCAATTAATCAAATTCAAGCTTCAAATTGTAAAGCCCCAAGAACTAGAAAAGTGTTCTTCTCAAAGGTAAAATGTTCTACTCACTATTCAACTGTCCTTGTTCAGTATCTGAACTCTCGATTCTCCTAAAATTCTACTCTCAAAACTCTCATTAAAAATTGTAACCTTTGGGTTATTTATACTTTCCCCAAATCTGGCCCAAAATCAACTTCGTCACCAACTCAGTGACGTTAGTCGGATTAGCCATGCCTAATCGGTGACTCGCTCTTTGTTTCTCAGCTCACCTTGTGATGCTCTAGGAATTAGGTGTTTGAACCTCAGTTGGTGTACTCGATTGAGTCAACCTTTCACGTTTGGTCAATCGCCGAATACCACCTCAGTCTTCCGTTCGAGCATTAAATCTTTGCCTTGCACATTGTCACTTTGGGTGATGTGCATCAGGACCGCCATTCTAACTTGGTGTATCACCTTTTTCTACTGGAGTTCATCAACCTTCTTTGGTAGACACAAGTGCTATGCACTGTCAATATGGGTGAGGTCTTGCTCAGTTGGCGATCCACCCTTCATGTTAGGCGATCACCAATGTTCACTCTGTACTTCTTTTTGTATTTGTGTCCATTCTTTCACACATAAGTCCTGGGCTTTTCTAATTGCCTTTATAGCTGCAAATCATCAATATTTGATTAGAAAAGGAAAAATTTAAGCATTGAGGAAACTAATTATTGAGCTAAATGGACCTTAAATGAGTGCAAATCTACCACTCATCAATCATGTGTACATGAAATAAAATGCAGTGACTGACAATTTGACACATTTTGATTCTTCAATGAATGGTAGCAATATCACATTTCAACACCCTCTTCTTTTTTGTTATGGATCTCTTAGTAACAAATCAAGGAGAGGTTAAAAAAATCAAGAACTATAGACCATGTTGCATCCAAAACATATAATAATTGTTCTGTGATTGGTTCAGTAGTTATTTTCTCTAAAAAATTTTGTATTGTCAGCCGACTAACTAGAACTATTGATCCTTCTAGATCTAAGGATTTAATAAATACCAGTACTTTGTATTCCACTGTTGGGAATAATATCTCCTATTTGCCTCTAATATCATCTTTGTTACAAAAAATTGATCATCAAAAAATTGTGCCTTCTTAATGTTCTCATTGTCAATTTTGGCCTAATTCATTACTGTTTTTATTTAGTCCTTGAGTTTGTCTGTTTCAATTGATTCCACTAGTAGATAAATTTAATCAATTG
The DNA here is from genome assembly GCF_019186545.1 of Solanum stenotomum. Taxonomy (NCBI): domain Eukaryota; kingdom Viridiplantae; phylum Streptophyta; class Magnoliopsida; order Solanales; family Solanaceae; genus Solanum; species Solanum stenotomum. The sequence goes on along the minus strand of NC_064289.1, from coordinate 31,797,986 downwards.
AATATCATTCTTTGTATTTTTTTGTATCCTGTATATACTTGGACGTTATTTGTCGATGCATCTGAAATGCGCGTATAAATACAAGTGATACAAGACTGGATGAATACAAGTGATACAAGAGCGAAAAAATACTAGTGAAATTAGATTGAATGAATACATTTACTTGTAGTTTTTTTATTGTTTGTGTCTTTGTTTACACACAAATTATATTTGTCAATACAGACTGTATTTCTCAATACAACCTAAATGCACGTATAAATACAACAAGTACAATTGGCTAACACCTCAAAAAAATAGAAATACAGAGAGGGGTGAGGGTGAAAATATAGAATACAACCTAAAAAGATATATGAGTATAATAAGTACAGGCGCATGACACCTAAAAAAATATAGAATTTCAGAGTGAGTTTTAAAAACAAAATACATAGAGAGAAGTGGGTGAGAGAGGGAGAGAGAAAACAGCCCATCCAAATGCATGTATGAATACAACAAATATAGTCGCCTGACACCTAAAAAAATATAGAAATACATAGAGAGAAATATAGAATACAAAGTAAAAGAGGGTCGAGAGAGAAAGAGAGGGGGGATATTAATGATTATATGAATACAATAAATATTAGTGTGTGATACCTTAATTTTTTTAGAAATACAAAATATAAAGAGAGGGGGGGGGAGAGGGAGATGGGAGAGGGTCAAGAGAGGGGGGAGAAAGAGAGAGAGGAAAGAGGCAGAGGCTGAGAAATAGAGAGAGAGAGAAAGAGAAAGAGGTGAGAGGGATTTTTTTCCTAAAATCTTGAACAATTATTATGAATTGTAAATACCCAAATTATAGGTTCTAAAGCTTAATTTCACCCAAAAGTTAGTCATTTTTTGTAATTTTCCCTAAAAATTTTAAGACAACTTCTGATCATAAAATCTTAAATTCTTCGTGATTTTGGCTCTTAGGTAAAAATTTCTAGATAAATTTAGAGTTCATACCTCTCCTAATGACTGTTGGCAAGATTTTAGTAAAAAATTAAGCTTAGAAATCAAAGCCTAATAATATTGACAGTGGATTGTCAAATCCTACCAAACAAGTAGTAGGAAAATTTGAATACTCAAATCCTTATCTCACTCTTACTTCCTGTTAATTGTGTCTTGAATTTTTTTTTTGGTATATTTAAGGAAACTCCTAATATCTATTTGTAACACCCCACAACTAGAAAGAGCTAGAATTAGAAAGAGTCATTTTTGGAAAGAATGACAATCTGAAAATTTGACAAAGGTAAGTATGAGTTTTGGGTCAACTTCAAACGACCATAACTCCTAACTCAGGATGAGTTAGGTATGCTACAAGATACCGTAAGAAATATCTTTGAATTATATTTCCAACGCCACTAAGTTTGCGCAATTTTGAGTTCGTATTACTGAGATATGCCCATTTAAAGTTGGGCTGTCTAGATAAGGAAAGTCAAAACCGGATTTTAAAAGGGCATTATGGTCTTTTCACCGCCCAATTAATTAATTTCATTTTTGGTAATTAAGTTGGGGTCTAAACTGATTGGTTTCAGTTTACACATTTGAAATTGAGTTAGGGTTTTGAGAGAATATAAAAGAAGAGGAGAAAAAAGAAGGAGAAGCAAGGAAATCGTCAAGTTCTTGAAGAATTGCTTAAGGATTTCGTCAAGGGGAGATCCCTACGAGGTATATGAGATCACATAGCGTTGGGTTAGTTCACCCACCCACCAATCATGATTTATTTCAGCATATTGTTGTTCGTGAGATTAGAGAAATTAAGTTCTTGATTAATATTGTTGAAAGTTTCCTTTGAATCTTGATTGATGAGAAGTTCTTGAGTTCAAATTCATGAAATTAGGTGTCATTTTGAGTAGATTGATGCATATTTTGGTTATGTAGTCGAATATAAGCATTTGGGAAAAGAACCAATCGAAACTAGAGGTTTTAGAGTTTAAAAGCGACCAAGAAAATTTAGGGATTTCTGGGGGTTTGGGGCGCCGCGCCTCTCAGAGTGCCCCAAAGAGGCTTCTGAAATTTGGGTTCTGAGGCACCGTGCCAGCCAGAGTTCCCCAACATGGTTAAGGAAGTTTAAGCTCTGTCCCCCCGCGCCACTCAGAGCGCCAGGGATGCCAGGTCTTCTACTTCTTCCCACATCTTTTCGTGCTAGTTTCCTTGAAATGCACCTATGTTTCCTATTTGATTCCTACACTCTAAGGTACGTATAAACAACATCAAATCATCAATTACATGAGATCATGAGCCTTGAACCCATAATTCAATTCAAGGAAAGTTAACAGTTAAGTCAAGAGAAGTTACGAGTCAAGTCAAGAAAAGTTCTTAGAGTTTTCCAAAAGTCTTTTTCAAACGTTTTAACTTTGTTTTAAGACTTACAGTTCAAGTTGACTAAAGAACAAGGAGTAAGGATTGAAGTTCATTTCTTCAAAAGAGTATATCGAAACTATGTATTCCCAAAGAGTAAAATGTTTTCGCATTTAAACAAGAAAGGAAACTTTGATTTCCAAAATAGTCGTTGAGTTAGTTTTCAGTAAAGTGTAAATGTTTTCACAATTAAGTAAGAGAGGAAACTTTGATTTCCAAGAGGAGCCTTTGAGCTATGTTTTGAGCAATTATCTTAAACCACAGAAAGAAGTATGTTTTTAAACATAAGAGCTAGTATTATATTTTGGGAGTAGTATTGAACACTGATATTGGGGGGAGTTCAGACAACTCCCATTCCCATAAACCATGTAGCCACCATGGGTAGAAAAGGGTAATACTTTTTAGATGATTCCTTAGTAATTTTTTAGCATAAACTAGTGGATCCACTTAGTAGTCAGGTTCTATACCCTCGGTAAGGTATAGGACGGCCCTAGCAGCATGAGGCAAAACGTTGTATCATCACAATAGCTCTTCGTGATGGTTGTCGGTTAAAGAAACTCCCACAAAAGTATTTTGTATTATTATATACATAGTTTAATAGTATTTTTATATACATTTTAGGGTTTATATCGTATCTTTGCATACACACAGAGTATTATTGTATTTCTAAATACACAGAGTTGATATCCATGTTTAAAAGCTTTTCTTTTTATTGCATTTACATCACTGCTTTATATTGAAATGAGTTAAGACCAGGTTTGTTTTTTTAGTTCCTTTCAAACATATTTCTTGTTTTAGAATTCCCCTCGCATACTCGTACATTTAATATATTGATGTCATTTGGCCTGCATCTTTTAATGATGCAGATACAAGTAACCAGGATCAATATCCGGCGCATCGTTGATTCTAGTTGAGCTCCAGAGTGGTTGGTGAGCCTCTTTGCTTCCGGGGGATCCTTTTTATTGCTTTCAGTAGTTAGTTCATTAGGATGTCGTGGGTCTTGTCCCGACATCCATATCAGTTATTAGAGGCTTCATAGATAGTCAGACTATCCGTTATGAGTTATTTAGTCTTGTATTTTAGATGTTTTTCTATGAGACTTGAGTAGCCATCTTGGCTAGTTTGAATATTTCTTTAAAGACATTTTAAGTTTATTTCATAAGTTCCTTATTTGAGACTATTTCTTATATTTAAGTTTTCTGCTAAGTAAGTAAGCCAGGTCAAGGGTTCGCTTGGGTCCAGCAATGGTTCTCGACTGCTAGTCCCGCCCAGGGTGTAGGCTCGGGGCGTGACAAACTTGGTATTACAGTACAAAATTCAAGAGTCCTAGGGTGTCTATGAAGTCGTGTCTGTAGAGTCCTAGTTATCAGTGTGAAGCGCATCACATCTATAATTAGGAGGATGCAACACTTAGGAATGATCTCACTTCTTGCATACTCATTTTGTGTGATCAAGTGTATCTCTATAAAAGTTTCTTTCTAACTAGTACGTGCGCATGTCTTTCATATCATGCCCCCACGAAGAGTTGTCTGAGGTCGTCCGGCTAGAAGGAATGTTGAACCACAGGAACAAGGGGTGCCTAATGCACCAGAAGTGCAACCCCAAGGAAAGGTCACCAATGTTGAGTCAAGTTGTGACCAATCAAGCTGGGGAACAGAGATGGAATCGTTAGGAAGTGATTGATACTTTGAGGATCCGCGAGTTCTTAAGGATGAATCCTCTAAGCTTCATAGGTTCAAGGATCTAAAGAATTTTGTTGAAGAGCTTCAGAAGGTTTTCGAAATCATGCATGTTGCTGATACTGAGAGGGTGGAACTAGTTGCATACCAAATGAAGGGTGTCGCTAGGATATGGTTCAATCAATGGAAGAAGAACTGAGCTGAGGGAGCACCACCGATGAGTTGGACTTATTTTGAGGAGGCCTTTTTGGATGTTTCTTTCCCCGAGAATTGAGAGAGGCTAAGGCACGAGAGTTCCTCACTCTTAAGCAGGCTTCTTTGAGTATTCATGAGTATATTCTTAGGTTCACATAACTTTCCTGTTATGCTTTGGATATGGTTGCTGGCATGAGAAGCATGATGAGTTTATTCCTTGTTGGGTTGTCTCGCCTGTCAAGCAAGGAAGGCAAGGCAACTATGCTTATATGGGATATGGACATAGCAAGGCTAATGATCTCTGCTTAACAAATTAAGGAGGACAAGCTGAGGGATAGAGAAGAGTTTAAGAATAAGAGGGCTAAGACATCAAGGAATGAGTCCGGGCAGCAAATGAGTAATGCTAACTGGTCTTCTTCCAACAGAAACAAATAGAACCTGCTCCATCATCTGCTAGTGCACCTGCACCAAAGAACAAAAGTGAGTACAATAGTCATAATTTTAGAGCTAAACCTGCCTATTCTCAGGGTAGTATGGCACAAGGAAGTAGTAAGCCTCCTTCTTGTGCTAAGTGTGGTAGGAACCACTCACGGCTGTGTCGTGATGGCTCCACTAGTAGCTTAAAGTGTGGCCAGAACGGTTATTTCACGCGAAAGTGTCCAAAGAACAAGTAGGGTAATGGTAATGGGGGGCAATAGAGGCCAATCTTCTTCAGTTGCTTCGTTAGATAAAGCTGCACCTAAAGGAGCTACTTCAGGGGCAGACGAAGGAGGAAACCGTCTGTATTTTATCACGAGTTGCCAAGAGCAAGAGGATTCTTCAGATGTTGTCACTGGTATGATCCAAGTCTTTAACTTTAATGTTTATGCTTTGCTAGATCCATGAGCGAGTTTAAACTTTATAACTCCGTATGTTGCGATGAATTTTAATGTTCTTCCTAAGCAACTTAGTAAGCCCTTCAGTGTTTCTACACCCGTTGGTGAGTCTATTCTAGCAGAAATAGACTATCGTGATTGTACCGTTTTCATCAATCACAAGAGCACCATGGCTGATTTAGTTGAGTTAGACATGATAAATTTTGATGTCATTCTTGGTATGGACTGGCTTCATGTCTGTTATGCCTCAGTTGATTGTAGAACTCAATTGTCAAGTTCCAGTTTCCAAATGAGCCAGTCTTAGAGTGGAAAAGTAGTTCAACAGTGCTTAAGGGTCGTTTAATTTTGTACCTTAAGGCAAGAAAGTTAGTCTCCAAGGGGAGTGTCTATCACTTAGTCCGAGTTATTGACTCTAGTGTTGAGATTCCTCCTATTTAGTTAGTAACAGAGTTTCTAGAAGTCTTTCCAAATGATCTTCTTGGAGTCCTTCCTTCTAGAAGTCTTTCTGGATGATCTTCCTAGAGTCCCTTTCGAGAAAGAAATAGACTTCGGTATAGACATTCTTCCTAATACTCGTCCTATATCTATTCATCCATATAGAATGGCACCAGCAGAGTTAAAAGAGTTGAAGGAACAGTTGAAAGATCTCCTTGATAAGGGTTTTATTTGACCAACTATCTCACCTTGGGGAGCTCCGGTCTTATTTGTGAGAAAGAAGGACGGTTCCTTTAGGATGTGTATAGATTACTGTCAGTTGAACAAGGTACCATCAAGAATAAGTATCCTCTTCCAAGAATTGAAGATCTTTTCAATCAACCTCAGGGTGCCACTTGTTTATCTAAGATAGACCTCAGATCTGGCTACCATCAGTTAAGAGTATGAGAATGTGATATTCCAAAGACAACTTTCAGGACCCGTTATGGTCATTATGAGTTTCTGGTCATGTCGTTCGGTCTAACCAATGCACCTGCATCATTCATGGACCTTATGAATAGAGTATTCAAGCATTATTTAGACATGTTTTTATCGTGTTCATTAATCTTTTCGAGGAATGAGAAAGATCATGCTATTCATCTCAAAATAGTTCTCCAAACTCTAAAGGATATAGAGTTGTATGCCAAGTTCTCTAAGTGTGAGTTTTTGCTTGAGTCTGTGGCATTATTAGGCCACATTGTTTCTGAAAAGGGAATTAAAGTTGATACTCAAAAAATAGAGGCACTGCAGAATTGGCCTAGACCCACATCTCCAACTAATATTAGGAATTTCTTGGGTTTAGCTGGCAATTATAGAAGGTTCGAAGAGGGGTTCCCATCTATTTCGTCCCCTTTGACCAAGTTAACTCAGAAAATAGTAAAGTTTAAATGGTCTGAAGTTAGTGAGAAAAGCTTTCAGGAATTGAAGAAAAGGTTGACTAATGCCCTAGTATTGACCTTACCATAAGATACGCAAGGCTTTGTTGTATATTGTGATGCCTCCATAGTTGGCTGGGTTGTGTGTTAATGTAGAATGGCAAGTTATAACTTATGCCTCCAGTTGAAAGTTCATGAGAGGAACTACCCAACCCATGATCTAGAATTGGCTGCCGTAGTATTTGCTTTTAAAGGTCACAGCTACAACAAGGCTTAGAGAAAAGAGTACAACTCGTTTTTAGCTTAATGCACAATTCATATAATATGAGTGCATTCCTTGTGAAACTCAACACTTAACTCACTCATGGGCTTCTCTCAATCCCCTCTGGAGTTTCATGACTTCCTAAAGATTTCTGCTAAGAACAACTCATCGATAAAGGACTGACTTTCTGTTCAACCACCTCTAGTATGATGGGTAGTCGAATGAATTCTGAGAACGCACGAGTATGAATAAATCTCTATGACATAGCTCTATTGCACGATTAAGAGTATGAAATAAGGGGAACTTTTCTAAAATATCTGTAGTCCCTCGTTTATAGAAGTGGGGCCCTCACAACCATAAACAAGACCCTACTAACACAGCTTCAAAGACACCCTAGGACACTTGAACTTTATGCTCTGATACCAAATTTGTCATGATCCGAGCCTACACCCTGGACGTGGCCGTTACTCGAGACCATTATTGGTCCCCATGCGAACCTTCATCCTGGATAACTACAAGCGGAAGACTAACTCAAGCATACAAAGATTAAAAAAACTGAATAAAGATTCAAAAACTAAAATACAAAGCTTCAGCTCAAAAAAAAACACTGAATAATATAATATATTCAACTCGCCCCAAAATGGGCAACTTAAGTCTTTAAAATATTTAACAAAATAAATGAACAGACTTTTGAAACTCTATTGTCTATCTATGAAGCCTCTAACTGACAAAGATGGAAGTCGGGACAAGACCCACGACATTCTAACAAAATTGAAAAGTAAATGATATCCTCCAGAAGCAAGGAGATTCCCTATAGCTAACTCGAACTTTGTGTGGTATCAACGAAGCTCCTATTGATGATCCTGAATACTTGAATCTCCATCAAGAAAGAATGCAGGCCAAATGGCTCAGTACATGGAATGTACGAGCATGTAAGGGGAATTCTAAAACATAAACATAAGCTTGAACTTGATAAAAAAAAACATACTTACCTCTTTTAAAACTTACTCAACTCAAGGAATACTCAAGGATACTTAAAACTACTCAACTTACTCAACTTAGAAGTACTCAAAGATAAGATACTCAACTCAGAAATTAGATACTCAACTCAAAGATATGATACTCAACTCTGAGTACTCAACTCTGGATACTCAACTCAATATAAAGCAACAATACACATGCAATATATGGAAAGCTTTTAAAACAGTAGAAATCAACTCAGTGTATTGAAGAATACAATAACAACTCAATTTATATATAATAATATATAATATAACTCTGTGGGAGTTTCTCTAATCGACAACCACCACTACTAGCCCAAGTGATGATACATCGTCTTGCCTACACTGCCAGAATTGTCCTTTACTTTGTCGTCATAAAGAACGCCTCAACTAAATGGATCCACTAGCCTATGCTAAAAAAAACTAAGGAATCATCTAAAAAGTATGCTCCTTTCTGCCCATGATGGCTACATAGTTTATGGAGACATGAGTTATCTGAACTCAAACTCGTCCCCATATCGGTGCTCAATACTACTCCCAAAATACTCAGCTCATTTGTTTAAAAACATAACTTTTTCTTTGATTTGAGATAATTACTCAAAAATCTTTCTCTTAAAAGAGATAGTACTCAAGCTGCTCAAAAATCTTTTGGAAATCTTAGTTTCCTCTCATCTTAAATGTGAAAACATTTACTCTTGGAAATACTTAGTTCCTATGTATCATTTTAAAGAAAATGAAGTTTACTCTTACTCTTTACTCAACTCAAAGCTTAAGTCTTAAAACAAAGTTAAAACATTTGTAAAAGACTTCTTAAAATATGGTTCATGCCAAATTATGGATGTAAATGACTCAATGCAAGGTTTTCAATAACCATAGATAGAACTCAACGACTCAAAGGTACTTCTCATCTCAAGACTGTTCGACTTATAGGGTTCATGCGGAATTATGGGCATGAACAAATCAACTCATGGACTTCATGGGTATTAGGTAATAGTACCATGATTAGGATTATAATCTCGGAAGGGTTAGGAACTCGATACTCAAGACTTAGAATTTGAAGATACTACTCCTCTCGAAGATACTCAACTAATGGACTTCATGCGGAAGTTATGGGCATGAATGACTCGACTCAAGTGTTAAAATATCAATAAGGAACTCATGTATACGTCTCTTCTCATTCTCATACTTACTTCCTCAAAACTCAGCTCAAATCGACTGTTGATCTCAAAGAATTCACAATTGAACTCAAAGACTTTTTTGAACTCTACTCTTAACTCTTTCTTGAATTTAAATTATGAATTCAAGAGTTATGATTCATGATAAGAAGGATCTAACAATATAGCAATTTGATAATTAGGAGTAGAACTTTCAAAAGAAACATGAACTCAAGAACTCAAAATCAACTTTTCTCAAGAATACTCAAATCTAGGGAAAGTATCTTAGATTACTATTTTACTGATCTGAAAGTAGATGTAGGGCATGAGGGTGAACTACTCCAACACTATGATAGCCTTACATACTTGAAAAAAACAAGGTTCTTGAAGAATCTTGAAGAAGAACTTGTTAGACGCCTTGAAACCATAGCTTGAAGATAAACAATCAAGAAAACATTTCTTGAGATTCTTGAATTAGTTTCTTGAAATCTCTATGGCCAAGATTTATTATTTTCATTGGCGATTCATAATTGTTTGGAGGAACTTGAGTTATAAAGAATGGAATTCTTGGAGAAAAGACTTACCTTGAAAAAGATTGAAAGAATCTTGAATGAAATCTTCTACTTTGATTTTTCCATAGGGTTTTGCCATAGGGTTTTGCCATAGGGTTTGACAGAGAAGAGAATGATGGATTAAAAGATGAAAATCTAATTCTTTTGAGCCTTTTATTAGTCAAGAATTCGTTTAGGATTTTCTTGGAGGTAAAAAAATAAAAACAACCCTTTTTAATGTTTTCCCATCGGCTAAATTCGTAACAACATTATATAGGTTACTAAAATAGTAATAACTTTTTAGTCAGAAATTGGATTGACGTGAAATTGGTGGTGTTGGAAAGTAGATTCAAATCCCTATAATTTAACAGTTTATGTGTCAAGTAACTAGTTATATTCTAAGAGATATGGTCACTTTAAGTTGACCTAAGTAGAATCTTACATCAAAATTTAATCGGTAAGGAAATTTCAAGAACACTTATCAAGAATTCATCAAGAACTTAAATCCTTAAATTTCAAGAATGAAGTTACGCTGAATTAATCATGATTGGTGTGTGGGTGAACGAACCCAACACTATGGAAGCTTACATACCTCTTGGGGATTAAACCCATGGCGAAAATCCGCAACAACAAGCAAGAATCTCGACGAACACTTTATCCTCTCCTCTTTTCTCCTCTTTTCTCTTCTTAAACTCTCAACTAAAACCCTAGGCGTATTTTTAGGATTATAAAACTGAAACTAATAGGATTAGACCCTTAAACCCTTACTAAAAATGAATTCAATCTGATTGAGTAAGGAAAAGACCAAAATACCCCTCACTATTTTCGGATAACTTTTCTTAACTGGAGAGCTTAACTTCAAAAGGGAATATCTCACTCATTTGAACTCAAAACTTAGCAAACTCGATGTCGTTCAAAATATAATTCAAAGTACTTTCATTTTTCATCTTATGGATTTATGGTCGTTTGAAGTTGACCCAAAACTCATAACTTAAGCATAACTTGAAAATTTTCAGATTTTGCTATTTCCAATTTAATTCTTTTTAGAACTCAAAGTGCTACATCTAGTGACCTGACCTTAATACTTGAGAAATTTTAAATTCCTTGGTAAAATCCTACTCACAACGAAGGATGATTCGAGTCTCAGTTCGAAAAATTTCTAGGGTGTTACAATATCTCCCCCTTGAGATCATTCGTCCTCGAATGACGAATGGACTGGGTATGGAATGACTTACTATTATTAAGGTTTGCGTCTAATGGTATGCTCTTACTATACTCAAGCTTAGTAATCTAACAACTCCATGGACTCCTACTAACCAGTTCCTTAGGAAATTCTCAACACTTGACTTGATTTCTTATCTTATCAACTCCCCCTTAGGTCTAAAGCTAACACTTGAAAGCTATGGACCTATTCCACATTCACAACTCAATTATGCTATCTAGGCACACATGGAAAATTGTAACTTAATTGGAACCTCATCTGGTAACATACCATCTCGGCACACCTCTTAATGCTCTTGTTACTCTTGTGACAGCCACATTTCACTGCCCTTATCTAAAGGTTGGAGTCTCTCACTTGTACCACTCATATTTATTGCATCAAACATTTCAATTTCTCACCTACTTTTATGTCAAGTCTACCAGATAAAATCTCAAGACTAACATCATCACCCTTACTTTACCATTCTTTGGATCAAGCCACTCATCTCAAATTCAAGCTTAATGTTCATTACTAAACCCAAATATCAATATGATTGCTCACCTGCTATGTTATACCTCATTACTTGATTTGTTCTATAACCTTCTGAACATCATGACCGTCTCAAACAAATCATAAGCCTAGCTTAGACATGTCACTTTATGAATATTTTTGCTCTTCTATTCAACACATTCACTTGGTCATTACCTACACAATGACACCTCCTTCCTAGCTACAACACACTCTACCTCCAATGATGGAATCTTCACAACTCATCACTTCTTAGTCCACCCATAAGGGAAAACTCCTCATCAATAACTTATTGGGTGCATGACTATAATAAAATAATCTTCCCCATCACTATCTCCCTTTCATAGATCTATATACCTCTGCATACTTTCCTCTAACTCTGGGATCTTGCTCTACTACTGCTCATGATCTCGTAGTTCATACTATCATTTAGGGTGAAGATATTCCCAAGCTCTAAGCATACCATCCTTTTAAAGGTCTCAACTAAAACAAGGCTTAGAGAAAAGAGTACAACTCGTTTTTAGCTCAATGCACAATTCATATAATATGAGTGCATTCAATGTGAAACTCAACAGTTAACTCACTCATGGGCTTCTCTTAAGCCCCTCTATAGTCTCATGACTTCCTGAAGATTTCTACTAAGAACAACTCATCGATAAAGGACTGACTTTTCTGTTCAACCACCTCTAGTATGATGGGTAGTCGAATGAATTCTGAGAACGCACGAGTATGAATAAATCTCTATGACATAGCTCTATTGCATGATTAAGAGTATGAAAGAAGGGGAACTTTTCTTAAATATCTGTAGTCCCTCGTTTATATAAGTGAGGCCCTCACAACCATAAACAAGACCCTACTGACACGGCTTCATAGACACCCTAGGACACTTGAACTTTGTGCTCTGAAACTAAGTTTTTCATGACCCGATCCTACACCCTAGACTTGGCCGATACTCGAGACCATTGTCGGACCCCATGTGAACCCTCATCCTGGATGACTACAAGCGGAAGACTAACTCAAGCATACAAAGCTTAAAAAACTGAATAAAAATTCATGAAACTAAAATACAAAGCTTTAACTCAAAAGAAAACTATGAATAATATAATATATTCAACTCGCCCCAAAATGGGCAACTTAAGTCTTTAAAACATTTAACAAAAAAAATGAACAGACTTCTGAAACTCTATTGTCTATCTATGAAGCCTCTAACTGAAAAAGATGAAAGTCGGGACAAGACCCGCGACATCCTGACAAAACTGAAAAGTAAATGATATCCTCCAGAAGCAAGGAGATTCACCATACCTAACTCGAACTCCATGTGGTATCAACAAAGCTCATGTGGATGATCCTAAATACCTGAATCTGCATCATGAAAGGATGCAGGCCAAGTGACTCAGTACGTGGAATGTACGAGCATGTAAGGGGAATTCTAAAACACTAACATAAGCCTGAACTTGATAAAAAAAACATACTTACCTCTTTTAAAACTTACTCAACTCAAGGAATACTCAAGGATACTCAAAACAACTCAACTTACTCAACTCAGAAGTACTCAAGAATAAAATACTCAACTCAGAGATTAGATACTCAACTCAAAGATATGATACTCGACTCTGAGTACTCAACTCTGGATACTCAACTCAATATAGAGCAACAATACACATACAATATATGGAAAGCTTTTAAAACAATATAAATCAACTCAGTGTATTGAAGAATACAATAACAACTCAATTTATATATAATAAAATATAATATAACTCTGTGGGAGTTTCTCTAACCGACAAACACCACTATAAGCCTAAGTGATGATACAACGTCTGGCCCACGCTGCCAGAACTTTCCTATACTTTGCCTTCATATAGAACACCTTAACTAAGTGGATCCACTAGTCTATGCTAAAAAGCACTAAGGAATCATCTTAAAAGTATGATTCTTTCTGCCCATGATGACTACATGGTTTATGGAGACGTGAGTTATCTAAACTCAGACTCGTCCCCATTTCGGTGCTCAATACTACTCCTAAAATACTCAGCTCATATGTTTAAAAATATAACTTTTTCTTTTATTTGAGATAATTACTCTAAATCTTTCTCTTAAAAGTGATGGTAATCAAAATTGCTCAAAAATCTTTTGGAAATCTCAGTTTACTCTCATCTTAAAGGTGAAAACATTTACTCTTGGGAATACTTAGTTTTCATATATCATTTTAAAGAAAATGAACTTTACTCTTACTCTTTACTCAACTCAAAGCTAAAGTCTTCAAACAAAGTGAAAACGTTTGTAAAAGACTTCTTAAAATATGGTTCAAGCTGAATTATGGACGTGAATGACTCAATTCAAGGTTTTTAATAACCATAGATAGAACTCAATACTTGGAACTCAAGGACTCAAAAGTTCTTCTCATCTCAAGATTGTTCGACTTATAGAGCTCATGCGGAATTATGGGCATGAACAAATCAACTCATGGACTTCACGGGTAATAGGTAATAGTCGCATAATTAGGATTATAATCTCAGAAGGCTTAGGAACTCAATACTCAAGACTTAGAACTTGAAGATACTACTCCTCTCAAAGATACTCAACTGATGCAGTTCATGCGGAAGTTATGGGCATGAACGACTCGACTCAAGGGTTAAAATATCAATAAGGAACTCGTGTATACGACTCTTCTCATTCTCGTACTCACTTCCTCAAAACTCATCTCAAATAGACAGTGGATCTCAAAGGATTCACAATTGAACTCAAAGACTTTCTTGAACTCTACTCTTAACTCTTTCTTGAATTTGAATTATGAATTCAAGAGTTATAATTCATCATATGAAGGATCTCAATAACAATATAGCAATTAGATAATTAGGAATAGAACTTTTAAAAGAAACATCAACTCAAGAACTCAAAATCAACTTATCTCAAGAATACTCAAATCTAGGGAAAGTATCTTAGATTACTCTTTTACTGATCTGAAAGTATATGTAGAGCATAAGGGCGAACTATTCCAACACTATGATAGCCTTACATATTTGAAAAAAACTAGGCTCTTGAAGAATCTTGAAGAAGAACTTGATTAGAAGTCTTGAAACCCTAGATTGAAGATAAACATTCAAGAAAACCTTTCTTGAGATTCTTGAATTAGTTTCTTGAAATCTCTATGGCCAAGATTTATTAATTTCATTGGTGATTCATAATTGTATGGAGGAACTTGAGTTGCAAAGAATGAAATTCTTGGAGAAAAGACTTACCTTGACAAAGATTGAAAGAATCTTGAATGAAGTCTTCTACTTTGATTTTTTCTTAGGGTTTTGCCATAGGGTTTGAGAGAGAAGAGAATGATGGATTAAAAGATGAAAAATCTGATTCTTTTGAGCCTTTTATTAGTCAAGAATTCATTTAGGATTTTTTTGGAAGTAAAAAAAAAAAACAACCCTTTTTAATGTTTTCCAATCGGCTAAATTCGTAACAGCATTGTATAGGTTACCAAAATAGTCGTAACTTTTTACTCACAAATTAGATTGACGCGAAATTGGTGGCGTTGGAAAGTAGATTCAAATACATTTAATTTAATATGTTATGGATCACATAACTCTTTATATTCTAAGAGATATGGTCATTTGAAGTTGACCCAAGTAGAATCTTACATCAAAACTTAATCGATAAGGAAACTTAGAACACTTATCAAGAACTCATCAAGAACTTAAATCCTTAAATTTCAAGAACGAAATTACGCTGAATAAATTGTGATTGGTGTGTGGGTGAATGAACCCAACACTATGGAAGCTTACATACCTCTTAGGTATTAAACCCATGGCGAAAATCCGCAACAACACGCAAGAATCTCGAGGAACGCTTGATCCTCTCATCTTTTCTCCTCCTTTCTCTTTTTTTCTCTTCCTGAACTCTCAACTAAAACCCTAGGAGTATTTTAGGATTATAAAACTGAACCTAATAGGTTTAGACCCTTAAAACCTTACTAAAAATGAATTAAATCTGATTGGGTAAGGTAAGGACCAAAATACCCTTCACTATTTATGGGTAACTTTCCTTCACTGGACAACTTAACTTCAAAAGGGTATATCTCACTCATCCGTACTCGAAACTTAGCAAACTCAATAGCGTTGGAAATATAATTCAAAGTACTTTCATTTTTCATCTTATAGAACACCTCAGCCATCTTGTACTAAGATTTATTGTCGTTTGAAGTTGACCCAAAACTCATAACTTAAGCATAACTTGCAAAATTTTAGATTTTACTATTTCCAATTTAATTCTTTTTAGAACTCAAGGTGCTTCATCTAGTGACCTGACCTTAATACTTAAGAAATTTTAAATTCCTTGGTAAAATCCTACTCACAATGAAGGATGATTCGAGTCTCAATTTGAAAATTTTCTGGGGTATTGTACTCTTGATCTCTGACTTTTCCCCTCCTGGATGGCTGAGGTGCCAGGATCGAGAAGAAAGATTTGAATCTCATAGATTGATATTGGTTTGGATTCATCAGTAGCAATCTGATGACATCCTCGAATGAGTCCATCTTCCGCCTTGATAAGGCAATATTGGTAGGCACCATCATCGATCGAGAGAACATACATATTGGTGTCATTATTACTGATGAGATGCTAATAAGGACGGGACAGGAGCAGACATCTCTCTCATTTCCAGTTTTGATCACGTAGTTATATGAGAGGGCGGAACTTGATTTTTGGGGTGCTAAAGATGTGAGAGTCATACCTGCCTCATCCAGTGATATCCGAAGGATAGAGGCATAGTGTTTGAGAGATGATGCAACTCGGAGGAAGCCACCACCACCAGACTCTACTCTAGTGGTCGACCCTGCTACTCTGGCACCTCAGACCAGCACACATACTCCTTCTATGGAGCAGGAAGGTATTTGCGCACTTTCCCCTGTTGCTGGCTCTTTTGTTTCTGCACCTGTACAGTCTTCTGTTGCTTCCACTACTGTTGTGAGGCCTCCCCCTTCTCATGTTTCCCGTCCCCATTTGACCTAGACATTAGTATACTATATGGGTAGCCTTTCCCAGTCAGTAGATGTGAGAGTTGCCCGAGTTGAGAAGGACTTGCCCAACCTTATTGACCAGGCAATTCAGAAGGTTGTGGTCAAGTGTGAGGGGACTATAGAGAGCCACACTTTGAGTATGGATGATTTGACAAGAGGTTCGGGAGAAGTTTGAGGGTAATTCTAGTGCTTTAGATACCCTTAGGGCTGAGGTTGCTACTTTGAGGGTGAAGTTGGTCCAAATACAATCAATGGACATCTCCACACTTTGGGGTGAGGTTCCCCTTCCAGATGTGCCCAAGATGCCTAGTGTTGTGCCTTCCTCTACTGTGTATGAGGTTGTTGTGGATGTTGAGATTATTGCTGATGATGAAAGTAAGAGGGTCGGGGAGGAGTTGGCTGAGGAGACTGATGAGGAAGAGATGGGAGCTGAAGAGCACGGGATTGCTCAGACACTGACAGAGTTGCATGAGACCGAGGAGGTCATTCTTCAGGCTGCACTAAAGAGATCTCTTGGACAGACTTCAAATGTTGGGTCTAGTGGAGTCACCCAGACTCTACCATACCTCATGTTGCTGAGACAGGAAATTATGCCCATGTTGCGTCTCACATGCCACCTCTAGTGATCCTATTGTTGGGTATTGATGCCCCTCTTGAGGCTTCACCTCCTAAGACTCCAGATGAGAGTACACCACAAGTATAGCCTGCCAGGGGGACTCTTTGTCTCAGCCTCCCAATATTTTTACTTATTTTACATTGAGGACACTGCATTCTATTTTTGGTGGGGTGAGGGCCTTTGTGCCAATATTCCCATTTTGCTTGTATTTTGTTATTTCTTGTTTTGAGCAATTGTAGTTTGATATTTATTTATATTAGAATGATCTTTTGAGTAAATTTGTATGTCTTTATTTCTGTCTTGTTCTCCCTTGATATTGCAACCCCCCATGAGTTCAAATCATGAAATGATTGAAGTTTTCATTGATAACAATTTGAGGATCGATTTTGTTCAGTATCGATGTGTTTAACAGTACTCATGATTGGTGTTGCGAGAACGAAATCGATATGGTTACACCTTTGAGAGCATGCATGTTGAGTCCTAAAATTTGCCTTGTTAGTCCAATTGGGTGAATCTTGGTGAATGTAAGACATAATCTTGGGCAAAATTCAATGAGGGAACCAAAGTGTCCACAAAGCCTTTTGTGACTACCTTGTGACCAATTGAGCCTAACCTATTTGTTGACACCCAAAAAAAGCTTCTTAAGCCAAATTATCCGTACTTTCTCACCAAAAATCCTTTTGAAACATTGTGATGTTTGAATAGCAAACTTCAGCTTTTAGCCTAAGTTGGGGGTGTTGAAAGGAAGGATGAAAGAAAGTCAAGTGAAGGCAAAAAGGAAGAAATGAGAATCGAATCTGAAAGTTTTGCAAAAAGAAGGAACCTATCCTTATTTTTTTTTAAATGAAATGAAGCAAAAGGTTTTGATGGAAACAGCTTGAAAAGGATGAAAATGAAAAAGAGAAGTGAATGAAATAAAAAAGGATTCCAAATAAATTGAGTGGAAAGTCAAGATTTGAGTTCTCAAATGAAGAAAAAAAACAACTTGAGAAAAGGTGATGATGATTGCAACAATGCTTTGAAAATGTATAAGTCACTGATCCAAATTGATCATACCTTAACCATCAGCCCCATTACAAGCCTAAAATACCCTTAAGATCTTGCATTTAACTAGGTTGTGTGATGATTGAAAAATATGGACAACCCTATGGACAAAGCCTGCATGTGTTTCTCTTTGAGAAAGTGAGAGTTGCATTAATTCCTATTACCTTTGCTGATTTGCTTTGTGAGATGAAATCGTTCTTCATGTGAGAGCACTTGAATGCATTTGTTGAAGCATGTTATTGCATTAGACAAGAAGCTAAAGTGAGATTGAGCTTGTGTTGAGACTAGCTAGTCATTATTTGAAGTTTTTTTTTTCATGCTTTAGGGTAACATGCTATTGAGAGTAATCTTGCTATGGCTCTTGCATGCTAGCTCTCATTGGGTACTGTTGTAGACACCCTTATTGAGTTTATTGTGTTGTTGATTTACTTGAGGACAAGCAAAAGTTTAAGTTGGGGGTGTCGATAAGTGGTAGATTTGCACTCATTTAAGGTCTATTTAGCTTAATAATTAGTGTCTTTAATGCTTAAATTTGTCATTTTCTAATCAAATGTTGATGATTTGCAGCTATGAAGTCAATTAGATAAGGCAAGGACTGATATGTGAAAGAATGAATAAAAATATAAAAAGAAGTGCAAAGTGAACATTGTTGATCGCCTAACATGAAGGGCGGATCGCCAACTGAGTATGATCTCGCCCAAATTGATAGTGCATAGCACTTGTGTCTACCAAAGAAGGTCAGCAAACTTCAGTAGAAAAGGCGATACGCCGAGTTAGAACAACGGTCTTGATGCAAGGAAAAGATTTAATGCTCGAAAAACGGACCAAGGTGGTATTCGGCGATTCACCGAACGTGAAAGGTTGACTCAATCAAGTATGCCAACTAAGGTTCAAACACCTGAAGCCTAGAAAATCACAAGGTGAGCTGAGGAGCAAAGGGCGAGTCACCAATCAGGCTTGGCAAACCCGACTAACGTCGCAGAGTTGGTTACGAAGTTGATTTTGGGCCAAATTTTGGGAAAGTATAAATAGTCCAAAGGTTACAATTTTTAAGAGAGTTTTGAGGGTAGAGTTTGAGGAGTATCTAGAGTATATATACTGAACGAGGAGAGTTGAATAGTGAGTAGAACATTTTACCTTTGAAAAGAACATTTTTCTAGTTTTTGGGGTTTTACAATTTGAAGCTTGAATTTGATAAATTGAAGTTGAATCCCAAGTGGGTTTACTCTTAATTGCTTGAATTTAAAGTTACCCATGGCTACTTTAATGGAAGGTATACTTTCTTTACTTTTTGTAATGGATGGCTATACCCCAAGATCTAGGGGTGCTCAAATGGGGTTGGGTGTTAACTTAATGTAATGGGTATTGTGTTATGCTCTGTTTTGTTGTTATTCATGCATGAATTTGGTCTAATTACTATAGGGTTAACTTATGGGTTAAGGTTGCAAACTTAATTCCTACTTTCGATCTTCGTTTGATGCTCGAAAGAGATTAATTAGAGTGGGTAACTAGTTCGATACTAGCAATTTAGGTTTGATGTATATGGCTTGAAAGAGAGGTTATGGGTCGGATCTATTTGCCCTATTCTTGAAAGAGAGAATAGAGTAAGGTATTTGGTTGTTTAGAAATGGCATGTAGATGAGACCGAAAGGAGATTTTATGCATAGATGTTTTGAGATCAAAAGATGATTAGCGTCAATAAAGATGCTTAGCTTATTCATGATTGTTCATCACTATAGATCTGTACAATCACCCCTATGTGACACTGATTTCCGATCCCCACACGCCTAGATTGCTTGTTAACTCTTGATTTCGTTTGAATTTTAGTTCAATTGCGATAATTGGTAATTAAAGCTTTAAAACCTAATATCCAATTTCCTGCACTATCACGAATGACACCTCTGATTCTATATGTTTGTGTGTCAGGATTGAAGGCACCATCAATGTTAAGTCTTAAAACCCCATTGGTGGAGAAACCCAATCTAGATTAATAGTCATATGAGTAGATTTGCTATGGTTATTCATTCCTAAATGGTAGTATTCAATTGATAACTTGTAAATAATAGAGATGTTGGGTCGAGAATGTTTGTTTAAAAAGATGTTATCATTTCGAGATTTCCAAATATGACATAAAGTGAAAGAAAACGATATAGATTATTGATATCAAAAGTTAGAACGTGAGAGGTTGTGGTTTATTTTCAAATCTGTCCAACAATGAACAACATAAAATAAAATAAAAAGATAAATAGATTCTACGTCACCTAATATGCGAACTTTACATATAGTATGATTATGTTTCAATTGATTCTTTAATTCAATTCTATCTAGAACAATATTTTCTCAAGCAAATATATATAAAAGGGGGGGAGGGTTGTGAAACACTAAAAGTACTCAATTGTAAGAAACAATCGCAAGAAGTCAACACAAACGAGTTTTCACCGAGATGAGAATGATTAGGGATAAATGCATTACAATGGGATTTCAACACAATAGGCAAAGATTGATCAAATCCAAATTGGTCAACACATGAATAACGCTTGGTCTAAATTATATTTGATATTCTCCCAAACTACTAAATATATAGATTCTCTCAACAAACTTATGCATATAAAATTTTCAAATCTTACCCAAGTATGGAAAAATTTAATTGGCCTCTAAAGGCGTTATTCTGCATTTAGTATGGAAAATATTAAACATTGGCCTCTAAAGGCGTTATTCTGCATTTCAAAACATTGTCATTTGTCTTGGTGAATTTGTTATCATCTTCATAAAGTTTGGGTGTAAATATAACACCACAATATTCTTGTTAATTTTAGCTTCACAATCTTTACTTTTAACCAAAATTCACCCTCTTAAAAATAAAATTGACATGCGTAGGAAGAAGAAAAGCAATGGTCAAAATGGAAGAACAAAAGTACCTCTCTGATAGATATTTCTACTTGCTTGTTCACTTTCTCTATATCAGTTTGTTTATTATATATTTTTTATTTGTATAACAATATTTTTTTTGTTAGTCTTTAAAATTTTAATTTTTTATATAATATTTAATCAAATTAAATTAAAAAATATTTTAATACATCACAAAATTTTAAAAAAATTATTTTTTTACTTTGTTAAATTTCATGTAAAATTAAATGAAAGACAAATATTTCATATTAGTTGATATTTTTTACACGCATATTAAGAAATCATAAATAAGAAGATAATTTTACAAATATATCTATTGAAGAACTTTTTGAAAATTTTATAAATAAATGTGAACACTTTGAAAAACAATTAGTTGCAAAGATATTATAGAAAAAGATGAATTAATACTTTTTTTATTTAGTACGATGGACAGCTAATATAAAATAATTATTTTTAGTAAAATGGTTAAGAGAGTGTTTGGATTGGCTTAAAAGTTGGTCAAACATACTTTTAGGTCGGTTTTTATTTTTGAAAGAGTTTGACAAATATAAAAAATAAGTTGAAATAAGTCAAAAATAACTTAAAATAAGTTAGGAAGTATTTGACAAGGTCAAAAATGACATAAAATAAGTTTAAAATAAGTCAAAAATCAAAAGTAGATCTCCCCTTATTTTTTATTTTTGACTTAAAAGTCATTTAAATTTGAATTTTTATTTTTAATTTAAAAGTTAATTCTTTTGTTCCTAATTACTTGTATACTTTTGAATTGACACACCTATTAAAAAAATAATAACTGACATAGAGAGTTTACCATTATACCTCTATTAATTATGAAGTGGAGGAATGAAAAACTTAAGATTTTCAAGAAGTTATACATTTTTCAATGTAATTAATTGAGGGTATAATACGTAAAAAAAATTATACTTGTAAAAATGAATAAGTAATTAAGCACAACAAAAATAGGAAAAATAAACAAATAATTAAGGACCGAGAGAATATTTTCTTAAGTGAATCAAACGGGCTCTAACTAATACGGAAAGAGTATATTGAAGTTATAGTGGAAAACATTGGGAACATTTCAAATTATGACTTTTTGCACTTTTTAATTATTTTAATATCGTCCAATAAGCCTTCGTAATAAGATATTTTTGGCCAAAACTTACCCGAGCTCCCTTCCTCTGCGCGTGGCCAGCAATGATTCCCCTTCTCTCTAATTTCTCTCCTTTTGGCCAAATCAAGGATGTCACGTGAATAAGCACAGCCAAGCCAAATCATGGTTAGTCATCTCTGTGAGCTGCAACAACCACAACCAAATGAAAAAAAATATCTAATCTACACAAGCTATGTATGCACCTCTGACCTCACCTCCCCAGAGACTAGAGAGAGTTGTTTCTCTCATGTCAGAAATAAAGTTTGATTATATGATTGAATCGACATCAGCAACATGGAAGACACTGTTAAGCGCCATTATCAAACCCTAAACAAACCTCAATCCCTCACCACTAACGACCGCCAGCGCCCTCATAACAACGGAGATCTCAATACAGAGGAAGGCAACTCCGAGATGTGGAACAACTTCTCCAACAGATTTCGACAGGTGCAATCGGTGTTGAATCGGAACAGATCCTTGAAACAGCAAGTGAATGCAAATCATCAGTCGAGAACGAATGACAATATGGTGCAAAACGTGAGCCTGATTCAGGAGCTTAATGGCAACATTTCTAAAGTAGTTTCTCTCTATTCTGATATTTCCACCAATTTTTCAACCATGTTTGGTCAAGAAAACGACGCCATTGGAGACGAAACCAACAACCAGAGACACCACTGATGCTTCTCTTAATTGAATAATTCCCTCAATATCTTCAGAGGTCAAATTTATCTTTAACCTTTTGGTTGGCTCATAGCGTGTGTATTTCATAAGCATGTTTGTATTAAGGTTTGGGCATTTATACTGAGTCTTCAATAATGTGATGATCTGCTGAAGCTACTTGTCTACACTGCTTGAATATGTAAATATATTGGTGTGGCAACTTCAACCACACTGCACGACTAATGCTTGTTTGGCATAATCAATGATAACATTGCAGAACCTTCATATGTAACAAAAGACATTTTCTGGTGATGAGAACAAAATGGAAATTTCAACAACATATCTTTTTATGGTACATACAACAGATAATTCATTCAAAATCCTTAACGAAAATAAATGTAAAAGAAAAGGTTTTATTACAATTTTAATAAAAAAATGAACCATGTGTCTATTCTACGCAGCAGTTGTGATCTTGTTTCAAGAGGGTTGTTTTAACTTTACAAGCAGTAAAAGTCCCATTGAACATTTCTTGACAGTGCATGAAACTGGCTTTTGCACGAGGTTCAGCACTTTAAAGCATTTGAGGCATTCTGGTACATGGAAAATTGAATCACTGAGGTAGTTCACTACTATTTGATATTCTAACTTTGCTTTTTGGGGTTCCACTTTGTCTGCCTTCAGCTTCAATTTTGTGGACAACATCCATCCCAGACAGCACCTTGCCGAAAACAACATGATGCTTGTCCAACCTAACCATGGGACGGAAGTAAACATTTTGACAAGTAGCCCAAAATTGAAAGTTGAGTTGAAGATAAGTTGCACAAAATCAAGGACTTAGTTGAGTACCAGCTAGTGGTCACAGTTGTGATAACGAATTGAGATCCATTGGTGTCTTGTCCAGCATTCGCCATTGACAAAATACCTTTTCCCAAAACAAGTCTTTCAGTGGATAAAAAACATTCTGGCCAAAAACACTTCTTATTAAGGGAAGTGCAAGATTGAATAAAACACAAAATATGGCAACAACCAATTACTATTAAATAGTCAAATCTCATCAGCTCCAGTGTGTTTTAGATCATAATTTCATCTTGAAAGCTTTCACCATTTATTGACTCCGCCTCGCCCATCACCACTGGTGAAGTCACCTCCCTGGATCATGAAGCTTGGTATGATCCTGTGGAAACTGCTACAAGTTGAGTGATACATGTTTGCCAGATTGGTAATTTCAGTTTTAGTGATCATAATGGATGTTAATGCAGTAGAAAGGTGGTGAGGCTTCATCATCTTTATGCATTATTTTTCCATCTATACGACCCTCCTTGTCTGAGGTCATTCTAGTCACAAGACCCCCCACCCCCCTAAATTGTTCTATTCTTTCTTCATGCAACTTCATTTTGTTGGGGAGAGTAAGGTAGCGTTAGAGGGCGACGAATTCCATGAGATTGACAAAAGTCATTAAATTCTTTTGAAGTGAATTTGTCTCCTCTATCGGACCTTAATGCTTTTATTTCGCAGTCACTTTCTTTTCTACAAGTGCTTTGAATTTTTTAAAAGCAACAACAACTTCAGATTTTTGCTTGAATAAAGAGCAAGAAGTATTTACTTTTACCAAAAGAAGGTGGATCGATTGGACCACACACATCGATGTGTACAAGTTGAAGTGGCTTACTTGTTCTTGATGTAGTCTCCTTTGGAAAACTCCTCCTTGCATATTTTCCAAGAAGACAAGCTTCACACAACTGATTTGGATGGTTGATTGACAGAATCCCATCAACCATGTTCTTGTCTCCCATTGATTTGAGTGCTTCAAAGTTCAAGTGCTCAAATCGCATATGTCAACACCATGAGTCATCTTGCACATTAGCCTTCAAACACTTCGCATCGATGATTTTAAGATTCAAAGGGAATGAACTATGCTTTGCCATATGCACTTTAGCAATTAAGTTATTACTTGTGATATACCGTGAGTTTACGGTATTTCAAATATATTTCACTTACAAGTTGTGTGTGTCTAGGACTTTTTTGTATTGGTTTTTATGTATTTTTATCATATTTTGCAAGAAAGATGTTCAGGCGCGAAAGTAAAGAGACAGTTGAAAGAAATGCAGAAAAAGTGCTTTCACGGAAGTGATCTACGGACCGTAGGTCCTTTGACGATCCGTAGGTGATGGTCGTAGATCAGCAGGCAAGGCATGGAAGGCAAATCAGGGAAATCTGACCAAGTGTGGAACCACGGTGGCCATTGACGGTCCGTAGATTGATCCACGTACCGTACTGTTGATCCGTAGATTGATACTGCGAGGGTTCCAGTACCTGATTTTTGAAGATTCCAAGTGTGGAGCTACGGAGGGGGATTGACAGACCGTAGATCGATCTACGGTCCGTACTGCAGTTCCATCGTTTGCTTCAGAGAAGCTGATTTTTGGAAGCTAAAATATTTTCCAAGTCCTGGCTGACGGAAGGGACTCACAGACCGTAGATCCATTGACGGTCCGTGAGTCAATCTCGTGGAATGAAGATGTGTGCCTGAACAAACTTTCCTTAATTTGTTTTCCTTTTAACTTAGGACTTGTTTTCTATAAATAGGGTATGTAAACCTCGTTTTTGGGGGTTAGACATTATTATTCTAGTTTTACTTTGTGACTTGGGAGATTAATTTGCAAACCTAGCAATTATTGATTTTCTAAGTTCGTTTTGAAGCTTTTGGTTTTGCAATTCAAGTTGAATTTCTGGGTTTATTATTCTCCTTACATAAGTTCATGATTTCTTCGTCTAAACCTATGAATTGTGTTCGTGCTAATATGGGTAACTAAATCCACAACTAGGGTTGTGGGAACCATGAGCGATTAACAAAGTATGAATAGTAAATAAGCAATTCGTGACTAGTATTTTGCATGCATTGATAATTCTTTCGTTTAGAAGTCTTTTAAATGGTGGCCAACGTTAGAAATCGCCTTGTTACTACCTGCCGGACCAAGGAGGTAATTAACAAGAAAAGAATTATCAACATAGATTTAGTGTGATACTATCTAATAGTCTAGTGTCGATTGGTGCGAAGTAATAACTAAGTCAAACATCGATTATGATGGCTAATATGAGGTATAGGTAAGGGTTAGTAAATTATACATACATAGCCGGACCAAGGTGCGAGGTGAAATATTCTAGATGCCGGACCAAGGATTTAGAGATACATAACTTACCACTTTGCATGTGATGTACTAGGAAAGGATTGTTATTACTAGGATTATTGCGTTATGAGCTTGTGGGGAACACGTATACCCTAGTTAATTCTCTCATCTTGATAACAACAAAAATTGACTTTTGTTTGTTGATTACTTATTGAATTCTTACAATTTGTTTAACAAAACCCCCCTATTTAATTACTTGTTTCTGGAAGTAATTTGACTAATTAAATATAATTGTTGGTTAAAGTAAGGTCTAAACCATTTTCCTCGTGAGATCGACCCCAACCTACAAGTTGGATTCTTTACTTGATAATGATCGCTTATGCTTTTCTAAGGAGATGTAATTTGAGCGTATCAACTTGAATCTCTAAGCAAAAAATGCATATTTTTCATATGAATATCATATCCTTTTTCAAGAAGTTGACCCAAACTCAAAATATTACTTTTCAATTTTTCCACATAATAAACATTATCAATCAATTTTTGGCCACCATCTTTACAGGATATCAGAATCGTACATATCCCTTCAATTTGGATTTTTGAGGTAGCTCCAAAAGACATATTAGTTTTCATCGTCTTCTTTATCTCCACAAACTTGTCTTTGTGGCCACACATATGATTGCTTGCCATTGTTAAAATACAATGAACTGGTCTGCAATCATTTGAATCTTCTTCTATGAATGCTAATAACAATGTTGACTCATCTTCGTCTTGTTGTTGTCAACAAGATCAACTTTCTCTTCAACATTATTAAGACATTTCCAAGAGTAATGTCCAATTTTATGAAAGTTATAACACACAATTTTAGATTTGTTATACCTCATTTGGTACTTTGATAGGCTCCACATCCTCTACCTCCTCGTTGACTACGGTCACGACCTCTAAATGACTGGTGACTTTTATCTTCATAATTGAATTTGTTGATATAACTTCTTCCTCTTTCACGGCCTCCACGGCCTCGTCATTGTCCATTTCCTTCGTAACTTTTCTCACCTTCAAATCCTTTGAAGGATGCCTGAGTTTTAAGAAGTTGCTCTAGTGGCTCTTCTTTTCTCCTTTTCATTTTTTCTTCGGGGGCTTGTATAGAACCTTCCAATTGCTCTATCATAATAGAGTCTAAATCTTAAACTCCTCAATAACACTTACCACATAATAAAATTTAGGTGTTAAAGAACAAAGGATATTTTCTACCACACACACATCATCTACTTCCTCCACGTATCTTCTCAGTTGATTCACAACACCCATCAATCTTGAACCAGAAATCCAAAATGGATTTAGATTCTTTCATTTTTAAAACTTCAAAATCAGCCCTTAGAGTTTGAAGTTTTATCTTCTTTACTTTATCAATTCCTTGGAGAGAATTTTGTAAAATCTCACAAGCTTCTTTTAAGGTGGTTGCATCAGCCACCTTCTCAAACATGTTGTCATCCAAACATTGATGGATGAGAATGAAGGCTTGTTGATCTTTCTTTCTTGTCTTTAACAAGACCTCCTTTTTATTTAGAGACAAAGTTTTCTCATTAACGGATTTTGTATACCTTTTGTCCACAATGTCCCAAACATCTTAAGAGAATGACTTTCATTCGTAGACACCATTTGTCATAATTTTCTCGTGTGAGACGCAGGTACTGAAAAGACAACGGACTATTATTTGTCATGACTCTGATACCACGTTGTTGGAAAAAATGATAATCACACACAGGATAATGTCCAAACTAAATAACAATAGGAAGAGAGTAACGACACCAAATATTAAAATTGGGTAAATATCATACCCGAATAAGTAATACAATAATATTGATGAAAAACTTAGTAGTGTCAAAGAACTACTACTCAACACTCTTCTATTTCTTAAAACTCACAATAATATTACTTCCACACTATTTTCTCACAAACTAAGAAATAGCTTGTGAATTACTCTCTCTACTCTCTGTTGCTTCTTTATTTTAGTGTGTCTTCAAGTATTCAATTACTACTCTATTTATAGAGTTTTTAACCTCTTGATTGCATCATTAGTGACATAAATGTGGCAGTCAATTTCTACAAAGCTTGGCTGTCAAACTCTACCAAAACTCTACCAAACTTTGATTATCAACTTCCACAAATATGGCTGTAACTTTCACATTTGTGGCTATTAATTTCAACAAGTGTGGCTGTCAAATTAGTTGTTGGCAAGTTTTTGTTCTCACATCTCTCTGATAGATATTTCTACTTGCTTGCTCACTTCTCTCTATTTCAATTTGTTTTGTTATATATAAATAATATTTTTTGTTAGTCTTAAAATTTTAATTTTTCATGTAATATATTTAATCAAATTAATTAAAAAATATTTTTATACATCACAAAATTAAAAGTTTTGCTCTTTTGCTTTGTTAAATTTCATGCAAAATTAAATGAAAGATAAATATTTTATCAGTCTCATATTAATTGATCATTTTTTATATGTAAGAAATCATAAAAATTTTACTAATATATTTCTTTAAGAACCAAATGTGAACACTTTCAAAAAAAATTATTGCAAAGATAATATAGAAAAAATAATTAATATTTTTTTGATTTAGTAAGCTGGACAAGTAATATAAGATATTCCCTTCGTTCACTTTTACTTATTACGGTTTGACTGGAGACACCCATTAAGAAAATAATTGATGATATCAATATTTTATCAAATTATCCCCTATTAAATCATGTTTTGTAAAATGATTTGAAAAATAAGTATTTAATGCTGAGGGTAAAACATAAAAAATAAAATTATATTTTCTTGATATTTCAAAAGTAACAAGTAAAAGTAAAAACATATTTTAAATATAAGTGACAAATAAAAATAAACAGATAGAAATAATTGTTTTTAATAAGATGATTTATTAATACGGGAGGAATATAATATTGAAGTTATAGTGGAAAACATTGGGAAGATTTGAAATGATGACTTTTTGCACTTTTTCATTATTTAATACCATCCAATAAGCCTTTGTGATAAGATATTTTTGGCCAAAACTTACCCGAATTCTCTTCCTCTGCGCATGGCCAGCAATCCTTCACCTTCTTTCTAATTTCTCTCCTTTAGGCCAAATCAAGGATGTCGCGTGAATGAGCACAGCCAAGCCAAATCATGGTTAGTCATCTCTGTAAGCTGCAACAACCACAACCAAATGAAGAAAATATCTAATCTACACAAGATATGTATGCACCTCACCTCCCCAGAGACTAGAGAGAGTGTGTTTCTCTCATGTCAGAAATAAATGTTTCATTATATGATTGAATCAACATCAGCAACATGGAAGACACCTTTAAGCGCCATCGTCAAACCCTAGCCAAACCTCAATCCCTCACCACTAATGACCGACGGCGCCCTCATGACAACGGAGACCTTAGATAGAGGAAGGCAACTCCGAGATGTGGAACAACTTCTTCAACAGATTCCGGCAGGTGCAATCGGTGTTGGATCGGAACAGATCGCTGATACAACAAGTCAACGAAAACCATCAGTCCAGAACCAACTACAATATGGTGCAGAACGTGAGCCTCATTCAGAAGCTTAATGGCAACATTTCTAAAGTTGTTTCTCTTTATTCTGATATTTCCACCAATTTTTCAACCATGTTTGGTCAAGAAAACGACGCCATTGGAGACGAAACCAACAACCGGAGATACCACTGATGCTTCTCTTAATTTTACTTTATCTTCTCCGATCTACGTACCATTAATAGTTTTTAACTGTTGACGTTGCTCATACTCTTATTGAAATGAAAGTATAGTCGAATTTATGCGTGTGTATTTCATAAGCATGTTTGTATTAAGGTTTGAGCATTTATTACTGAGTCTTCAAGAATGCGATGATCTGCTACTTGTCTTCACTGTTTGGCATAGTCATGAAAATATTGCTAAACTTTAGTATGTAACAAAACATTTTCTAGCAATGAGAACAAAATGGAAATTTCAATAACATATCTTTTTATGTTACATACAACAAAGAATTTATTCAAAATTCTTTACGAAAATAAATATAAAAGCAAAAGTTTTATAACAATTTTCATAAAATGAGCCTTGTCTATTCAGAGCAGCAGATGTGATCCTATTTCAAGAGGGTTGTTTTAACTTTACAAGCGGCGGAAGTCCCATAGCACATTTCTTGACAGTGTATGAAACTGGATTTAGAGCGAGGTTAAGCACTTTCAAGCATTTGAGGTATTCTGGTACATGGAAAATTGAATCACTGAGGTAGTTCACCACTATTTGATATTATAACTTTGCTTTTCGGGGTTCCACTTTGTCTGCCTTCAGCTTCCATTTTGTGGACAACATCCATCCCAGATAGCACCTTCCCAAAAACAACATGATGCTTGTCCAACCTAACCATGGGACGGAAGTAAACATTTTGACAAGTAGCCCAAAATTGAAAGTTGAGTTGAAGATAAGTTGCACAAAATCAAGGACTTAGTTGAGTACCAGCTCGTGGCTACAGTTGTGATAAAGAACTGAGATCCGTTGGTGTCTGGTCCAGCATTCGCCATTGACAAAATACCTTTTTCCAAAACAACTGTCTTTCAGTGGATAGAAAACATTCTGGCCAAAAACACTTCCAATTAAAGGAAGTGCAAGATCGAATAAAACACAAAAGATACAAAAGATGGCAACAACCAATTATTAATGAATAGTCAGATCTCACCAGGTTCAGTGTGTTTTAGATCAAAGTTTTCATCTGGAAAGCTTTCACCATATATTGACTCTCCACCTCGCCCATCACCACGGGTGAAGTCGCCACCCTGGATCATGAAGTTTGGTATGATCCTATGGAAACTGCTACCTTTGTAATGGAGAGGCTTGCCAGCTTTCCCTGTTCCTTTTTCCCCTACAAGTTGAGTAATAAATGTTTGCCAGATTGGTAACTTCAGTATTCATGTGCATAACAGATGTTAATGTAGTAGAAAGGTGGTGAGGTTTCATTATCTTTGCATTAATTTTCCATCTATACAACCCTCGTTGTCTGATGTCATTCTAGCCACGAGACACCCCTTCCCCTCCCCTAAATAGCTAATAAGCAGTATCTGAACTCTGAAATGGTTCAAGTCTAGAACAGAAATTTAGGAGAAGATGCATGCTAAAAGGGACTTCATAGAAACAAATAGATAACAAAAAAACCCTCATGCAAATGTAGATGTGTGTCTTGAAATAAACCAGTCAAGGAAGAAAGAGCAAATTGACCCTTGCATCAGCAATGACCTGTGCCAATTAGAAATGTCTGCTTTTGGCTCCAATATACCTTTCAGCATGGACATGAGTTTAATCCTTTACAGTATAGGATTTCTCTTTCTATCTCAAGTGTAATGAAAGAATTCTTCTGGTTTTTTTTCTTTTGTCAATAAACTACAACTAGCTTTGGTATCCCTTTTATTTCATTGCCGGTTCACTTGTAAAGTAAGTCATGTTATCCAAGAGCACAAAGTTATAAGAATTTCCAGAATGGTATCCTCCTTAACATGATGTTCAGATAAAGAGTACTGTAGTGGATCTGAATCTCTTGAAAAAATTGGAACTCAAGGGAACAAAAGTTTATTGGTTACCTGTGCAAAGAGCTCTGAAGTTTTCTGCAGAAAAAATTAAATATACAGCAAGCTCATCAATGCAGTTTACAAGATAATGTACAATGCCAAAAAGAGCCAACATAATTCAGCACAAGATGGAGTACCCGCTGTCTTTGGGACAGTTTTCCCAAAGAGGCCCATGACAATACGACCTGAAAGGAAAGCAATCGACGTGTTCAAGATTAAGTTCAGAAGAAAACCATAACAAATCACAAGAAACTCTTCCACCTATGACTACAATTGAAATAGATCTGGCAATCTTTAACAATCCTGCTCTAACTACATTAGATTTATCTGGAATTATATGTCTTATGAACAACTTGGTAAGAACAAAAAATCTAAGCCAAATACATATGCGGACCTTGAACTGGCTAGGGTCACAATTTTTCAAAAATATTTTCACAAGAAAAACAAGTTCCTTAAAGATAAGGAAAATGACCTCTCTGGTGAAAGTATGGAGAACAAGTTTTATAAGTGACATTTGATTGTCTCCTCCCCACCCCCACCTACCCCAACCCTTATAGTGTTTGCCTAGATTAGTTATTTGCTAAACACAAGAAATTAAGTAAGAATTACTTATTTTCGAGGAAAACCTTTTTTTAAAAAAAATATTCTAACTCGAAAATGTGTTATTTCATACCAAACACATCTTTAGTGACAACGTCCACCCCCATAAGATTGCAAGCTAACTTGACCAAAAGAGATTGATCCAATGCATCACCATGATTCTACTCCATCCATAATTCACCACGCATGCTAATATTTTTTCTCTAAAGTCAACATCTAATTGGATTTCTTCAACATATTGTAAATATAAGTTTCCTTATTACATTTTTCTTAGTCATGAAATAAAATTTGAAAGGCAACACAGATTGCAAGTGAGTAATGTGACAACTAGATAACATTCCACTTGAAAACGTGATACATTATTTCTCCAGGAACAAGGGTAGATTGTACATATCTGTTATCTTAAGACAATATAAGGTTGTTTGATTCATGTAGCTATGAAGGAATTACTAAGCATGAATCGGTCATACAAAAAATAATATAACGGGAGTTGTTAGTATGAATTTCTCTTATCACAACTGTATGTCCTTTACATACTTGACTTTTGAAATGCATTACTAAAGCTGAGAGTCTATCGGAAACAATCTCTCTACCTTCATAAGGTAGGGGTAAGGCTGTGTACATACCACCCTCCCCAAACCCCACTTGAGGGATTACACTGGATAGCCATTTTTTGAATTGTTATGCATGATTACTAAAATATAAAATGTTATGCAAGTTACCTACTTTAAGATATTTTTGTATTTAGATACTTTATGTATTGCTAATACAAATATTCTTATTCCATGTTATATCATCCATAAAATAATACATAGATTCCCTCATAAGTTATGCATGTAATAAGTTTAATACTGCCAACCAAACTTTGTATAAGTCGAGCGAGATTATTTATGCAGCCCGCCAAACACTATTATTTTGCGCACCGATTTTTTTTCTTATGAGACTTTTGTAGTCATAATTTTGTGCAACAGTACCTTTATTAATGCAACCAACCTAACATCCATGGACATGAAGTTCTAACTGACCTCCCATCTTGAAGAGGATACCACTTCAACATAATTCCATCTTCTAATATCATGTACGTGGTGAGTGAAATTATGATGCATTTTTTACCCCGTTCTAATAAGAAATCTTAAAACATTGGCCCTAACCATTTAAACATAAAAGCTCCCTCATTCATTTCTCAAACTTTCGTTTTCCTTTTTCTTTCTGGTCAGACATGAAAAAAGAGAGAAGTCCAAGAGTAAAAGCCACCAGTATAATTAGAAAAGTTCATGCCAGGGGTAAAGCTTAGCTTCCACAGTTCAATTATCAAATCAATCCATGATAAATTTTGTGCAGAACAATGCAAAAATTCATTACAACAGGAACATAAACAGAAGTAAGATCTAGCATTTACCCATTCTGAATTTTTTTCTTTTGAAGAACAAAACAAAGTCATCTACAATTCTATATCATTCTCGGCAAACGATAAAACTTGATCAAACTATAAATCCATTTTTTTTTTGTTTCAATAGATGGCTGTGGCAGGATAAATGAAGAAGGAAAAATACCAGTAGGTTTTCCATTAATTTCGACATCAAAGTATACTTTATGTGTCACCCGCTCCAAATCCTCTGATGTTTTTGCCTACAACAATTATAATGACGAAATGTGTTTTCATATTGTGAAGTAAAAATTAAGCAATCAATAATTCGAAATCCTATGGTTTGGAGTCAACAAAATACTAATCTGTAACATGTAAACACAAAATTGAACCTCGTCATTCCGCTCGATTGTAATGTCTTTACCATCTGAGGAGACTCCTGTAGTACCTAATCGATTCTGACAATATACAATTAACAACACAAGTAATGTTAGTAGTAGAAGAGAACAAGTCAGAAAGAGAAGAGTGGTGAAAAATACCAGAATGAAAATTAGAGTTCCGAATAAAACCAGAACCCAGACAACAAGGAAAGGAGATAATTTGTTTCTGTTCGCCATTTTCTTTTCCTCCAAAGTCTTCCCTGTGCAGAAATTAAAGCTTAGAGGTCGGAACTGATCCAATTTAAACAGTAGGGAAGATCAGATGTATTTAAACTTTGACCTCAGTTGTGTAGTTTGAGTGGGTACAAATAGTTGCTTAAATTACCACTCCCTGGTCCACTTTTAACCGTCATGATTTTTTTTAGAGTCAAATTATAAAAAATTTGAGTAACATTTTATCATGTATTTTTTCATTATATTGAAATGTAAAAAATTGCAATTCATAGTATTTTTAGTATAGGTTTTAAATATCTAATTTTTTTGTTTAAAATATCGAATTAATGTAATTTAATTTAATTTAACTTTGAAAATTAGTCAAATTAATTTTTGAAAAGCACAACATTACAATTAAAAGCGGACAAAAGAAGTATAAAGTTAAAAAACAAATAGGTACGTGCATCCTACGTGATAAATTATATGAGATGCACGTATTCTATCTCATAAATTACGTGAGATTTGTAATGTACGACACATATATGTACTTATTCAATTTTATTATAATTTGGGAAAGGATGACATATTTCTTAATTTTATCATTTGAAGTTGATATACTCTTTGTTTTAAAAGTGACTTACATACATTTCTATCATTATAAAATGACTCACATATGTCCCTATCGTTACAAAAGTGGCTCACATATACTATTTTATCTAATGGAAGTGGAAAAAATAAATTTAAATTTTTTTATTTTTTTTTATTTTGAAAAAAATCATGTAGGGGTATATATGATTTTTTTTGTCATACATTATTATTTTTTTACTTTTTTGATTATCAATATTTGAGTTTCTTATTTTTATTCTATTTTTTTCTTTTATTCTTTAGTATAAAAATATGAGAAATGAAAAAATAGTGAATGGAAAATGAGAAAAAAGTAAAAAAAAAAAAGAAATTAAAACTTATTTCTTTCGGATATGTTGAAATTTATTTTTTGTATTTGTACAAAAATCGAGGCATATATGATAAATTATACAAGAAAGTTAGTGAAAAACAAATTTGATCATCAAAATAATAAGAGAAAATACATAAAATCTCTCCTAAACTTGGCAGCAAAACTTACTGTAGCATTTGAACTTTACATATAATTATTTATCCCCCCTTAATTTCATTTCAAGTGAATTTAAATTCACCCTAAGTTAGTAAGACCAGTCTCACAATGGCAAGTGTATTCCACACACTCCATGTCATCAACACGTCAGTGCCACATTGATAATTATTTAAATTTTGAGTTTTTTCATTTCTTTTTTTGTTTTCTTAATTCACAATTTTAGAAAGGAAAAAAGAAAAAGAAAATTAATCCAAGATTATAAAAAAGAAAAATAAAAAGTAAAAAAGTCTCAAAAAGATCAAACTCCACAGATCCAAAATTCTCAAGACCATTTCACTAAAAACATTCAATCTTTAAGGCATGTTATCAAAGTAAATACATAGTTATAACTAAAAATTTAATTTGTTATGAAAAAATTATAAAATTTTCACTAAAAAGAGCTTTAAGTTCATCAAATCAATAAACACCTTCATAAGTAGTGATCTTAAAGTATAATAAGTTGTTGATTTTTATTTTTTTTTTCGTTTTTCATCACATCTAAGAATAAGTGAGAATAATTTATTCTCATTTAGTGATGGAAAATAAATGGGGGTATGAATATTCCAAAGAAGGAGAAAGAAGAGGGAGAAAGAGGTTCATCGAAGAAGAAGAAGAAGAAGAAGAAGAACAAGAAAGGGATGAGGCGGGTGGGGGTTGATGCAGTGGAGTTCGAAAAAAGAAGAAAGAGGGGTGCGGATGGAGGGTTTGAAGAAGGAGAAATAGGGTGAAGGTTAAGGATTTCGAAGAAAGAAAAAGAAAGTGGGGAGTTCGAAAAAGAAAATGAAGAGGTGGTGCAGATGGTGGTTGAGGGTGGCAAGGGGTGGTGGGTGTGAGGAAGAAAAAGGGCTAGGGTTGTTGGTGGATAGGAGTGGTGAGGTGGTGGGGTGTGAGGAAGATGAAGAGAAAAATTCTTATTGGCTGAAAAGAAAATAAAAGTAGCCCAATTATTATTTTTCTCTTTAATTTTTAACTTTTTACGCGCTTTTATTTTTTTTATTTTCTACATCAACCATTAAGGGGGTATTTAATTCACTTAGAATTGTTTGGGGGGGGGGGGTGTATTTGAACGCACGTGTAGTTAAAGTATTAAAGTACGTTTTTAGCCAAGATCAAGGGGGATTTGATGTATTTCCTCAAATAATAAATTCAAATTAGGTGTGAATCAAAGAAGCCAAAATTACATGTGAGGAGGTCAAATAAAGCCCTACGTGAATGTTTTTTTAATAAATTAATTTTTTCACCTCCGTCAGAGAAAAATGATATATGTGAGTCATTTGTGTAACAATAAGAGTATATGAGAGTCATTTTTTATAACGGGGGTACTAGGGGTGTGCATTCGGTTTTTCAGTTCGGCTTTACATTATTCGGTTTGGATTTTCGGTTTTTGTTTTTGTAAAAGTGTAACCCAATCCGATCCAAAATAAATTTGGTTTGGTTTAGTTTTCCTCTATTCAGTTCGGCTTTTTTCGATTTGGTTATTCGGTTATGTCAATAATTAATAACATAAATAACCAAAGTAATAATATTTAATCCCTTAAATATTCTTTCTAATATAAATCATAAGTAAAACTTAAAACACAATACTTATAAGTATACCTATTATAGATGTAATTGAAACATAAAATATAAACGTAATCATCATGAAAGACAATAACCAAAAAGGGACTAAAGTGGTTAACTCCAACTTAATTCTAAACCTAAACATTATATATATAAAAAAAAATTCAGTTTTTTTTTTGTTTTTATCTTTTAAAATCCAAAACCAAACCAAAAAACCAAACAAATTAATTTATTAATCCAAAACCAATCCGAAAAACCAAAAAATCAATCCAAATAAAAATTTGGTTTGGTTATTCGGTTTAGTCCGAATAGTGCACACCCCTAGGGGGTACTATATCAGCTTTAAATGATAAAGTTAAGGATATATTAGACTTTTTCCCTTATAATTTTCGTAAATACTTCTACATATTTAAATTAGAAGGCATAAATATCAATTAAAGCTAAGTCAAATGACATATTTATATATTATGCCAAAATTTTATGACACACCCCAAAACCGGATGTGATGGCACGTGCCCAAACCCCATCGGACATGTCAGCCTAACACCCAAAAAACCGA
Organism: Solanum stenotomum; assembly: GCF_019186545.1. Classification (NCBI taxonomy): domain Eukaryota; kingdom Viridiplantae; phylum Streptophyta; class Magnoliopsida; order Solanales; family Solanaceae; genus Solanum; species Solanum stenotomum. The sequence continues at coordinate 31,760,855 of NC_064289.1, read as the reverse complement.
CGATACGGAATTAATAAAACAAGAATAAGATAGAAAGATAAACGGAAGTCTTTAAATAAACTCAACATAACCCCAGAATTTGGTTGTCACATGTACAAACCTCTAATACGGAATCTGAATAAAATATACAAGTCTCATAGTAAAGTTCTAGAATAGAACAGAACAATAAATATAGATAACTTGAGGGCACGTCTGGAATGAACCGCTACCTCTCAAGTAAGTCTGGAAGCTCTAATCTGAAGATGAGTAATAAGTCGGATCTGATAGAGCTGTCAACCTACACAACTGTGTAGAAGCAAGGGTGAGTACCAAAAGCAACAGGTACTCGCTAGTAACACTAAACTAAGCTAAACTAGCAGCTGCAAACAACTCCTTTCAATCCCAATCGAACCACCGAAACTTTATTCTAACAGCGAACCAACAACCTATACTACACAATTCATAATCAACAGACATATCCAACAGTGTCTCAACATCAACCTCATATCCTCATGTAAGATCAAATAGATCATATATCACATGAAGAGGGGCAAATAGGTAAAGTCTATACACCACAAACAAAGATGAAGTCAAATGCGATTCAAATGCAATAATGATGTCATGTAGTCGTGATGCATGTCTGTCCTACGATACACATCTGTTGACGTAATCAGTCCGCGCTGAATACTCAAATCAGAACCCATGGGGGCCACACATGGACCATGTATCACCGCCGGAACCAGATCCCATCGGCATCCAAATCGCTAGCCGGAGCTAGTCCATCTCATATATCTCTAGCCGGAGCTAGTCTCAACTGTGTCTCATATCCATCCATCCTCATATCAGTGTCTCAGAACTCATGCAACAGATAGTTCACACATGGGATGAATAATGAATATGCACATGTCATCAATCACAATCATATCACGATCACATCATAGTATTACACATCATCTGTCTCAATCACAACCATATCACGATCACATCATAGTATTACACATCATCTGTCTCAATCACAACCATATCACGACCACATCATAGTATTACACATCATCTGTCTCAATCACAACCATATCACGACCACATCATAGTATTACACATCATCTGTCTCAACATCAATGTCTGTATCAATCATAGCCTACTCATGCTCTTCTATCCCCTCAATATCAGTTATCACATGACTTATTCAACAAATTCAAGTCACATATAACACATTTAGCTCGTTTTATTCCCCATCTTTCAATTACAACAATTTCAATCAACAAATAAAACTCATCCTCAATCCCCATTACTCCCCAACACAATTAGGAAAGTAGTCATGTGTAGTCTAAGAGTTTAACAAAGTTTAGAAGTCACTTGCCTCAAAACACTTCAACTAGTAACTCAAATTTGAGTTTTACCCTTCCGAGCACGCTCCAAATCACCACAATCTATTCATAAATGGAATCTCACAATCAATACGAATCTAACAACACCAATATCGTGAAATTTGGAGAAAAGGGTAAAATGGTCAAAAAAATCTCGTTCCGAAAAATATTCTCGAAATCTGGAAATTTTTAGTGAAAAATGTTCCCCAAGAAATTTAGAATCCAATAGTGAAAACCGTTTCGAAAAAGGAGTTGAAATGAGTTCACAAACTCAAATTTTCTATTAAATTCGGATTAGGCAAAAACCCCCAAATTTTTCAGTTGAGATCTCAAATTTTGATGTTAAAATCCATAAATAATCGATGGAAATCAAAGATATAAGTTGGAAATAACTTACCCAATGAATTCCTTGCGAAAACCCACTTGAAATCACCTATTTTCGAGCTCTCAAAGTCTAAAAATGGAGAAATGGGTATTTTTCAAGTTGGGGGAAAATGGCTACTTTTTTTTGACTTAAAAAGGACTGCTATTGCAGCTGAAACACAACAATAACACCAAAGTTTAAGTCCCCGTTGGACCCTCGGGATTCGTTCGGAATCTCGTGCACACAAACTAAATATGTACCCCCACTAAATTCGACGTTCCGGACTCAATGGAACCGTCGGAATTTGAATTCGAGGACTCCTTGACCCGAAATTCAATAAGATGCCAAGAAACTAGTTTAACGCCAAAAAAATTCGAAACTCAAACGGAGCGTCTAAAAATTCAACCAAGACTCATTCTAGACTTAGAATCGCCTCCCGAAACCAACGGTACTCTCGGAATTTCAATCTGAGCCTCGGAACCTCATATGTTGACCAAAGTCAACTCTTTATCAAAATTTCACAACTTTAGCAACTTAGGACCTCAATTCTTCGTTTCAACTCCAAATTCGACTCCGTAACTTCACACAGACCCGTTTCGACATTCTAAAACTGTCGGAATCGACGGAAATCCGATCCGAGTCCCGAAACTCCAAATGACTCGAAAAAGCACTTTTTAACCAACTTTAACTCATAAAAACTCAACTTCTCAAAAACTCAACTTTTTACCAACTTTTCCTCAAACCAACTTTACAACCACAAAACATGGGACTCGGGGCAACTACCGAAAGGGCAAAATAGTCATTTCCACGAAAAATTACCAAAATGACCTTTCGGGTCATTACATTTTATAAAAAGGAGAAAAAGTTTAGTTGTTGTACCATGTTTTTGGGAGTCCATTGTGTTTTTCATGAAGGCAAAATTGAAATACAAATAATCAAAAGGGAAATGACACAAAATTAAAAAATGTCCCGAGAAAATTTCTCAATGTCTATGATTTGTATTGATATTGAGACAATTGTTGGTGATTGACACTCTTGACAAACACATGTTACTGTAGAGATCCATGAAAGAATTCGTTGATGACTTTCTCTATGGGTATGTCGAAGAGAATAAGAATGAATAAAGTCATTTCAGTTTTGATTGAGTTCATCGTGATAAAGTAGATTTGTCCGTTATTCCAAGGGCTGAAGGCGGATGACAATGATAATGGCTAAGTTCTAAGCATAATTTTGTGAATATCTTTGTGTTTATCGATGATATGTTGTGATGATCTAATAGACATGATTAGGTTGATTTTAGGTTTAAAAAAAAAACAAGAAAATATTCATATGATAAACTGTAACGCAAAGGCGAAATAACCCGAGCTAAAACGAAGCAAAAGTAGCTACAACAAGGACAATGAGATGAGTCTCGCACCAACCTTTACAAAAATTAAATTTAGAGACTCAATAAAGGAGGCGGAGTCTAAAATAGGCCCCGCGCCATGAGGTAGTAGGGCTCCTCGAATTACCCCTCGCATAGTGATCCATTAGGTCGACAGAGTAAATTTTACCTAGTCGAAGTAGAGTCCAATCGAAATTATGATGTGTGTGACATTTTTAGGAACGAATTACTCTTAGGAATACAAATTAGTTTAGATTTTATTAGCATTTATTGATCTTAATTTTTCTAGGACTTACTTTATATTTTTAGTAGATTATTATGGATTGAACAAGATTCTTTTGCAAGAGTTGCATTAATCAAATGTTATTCTTACTTTCTCTAACATTCATGTTTTTCAATAGTTATATTTTTATAGTAATGTTGTTTTATGCTACTCCCTCCGTCCAACAATAGTTGTTCACTATACTAAAAATAGTTTTCCAGTGATATTAAATACTATTTATCATCTAACACATTTCTCAAAGCATTAAATTTAATAAAGTCAAGGGATAAAATAGTAATATTACCTTTATTATTTATTGTTTCTTAAGGGGTGTGTCAAATCAATAGTGAACAACTATTGTTGGACAAAGAAATAGCTATGAATAGCTAAACTCATAACTAAGGTCATGGAACTTAGATTATGAATGTTTTGCAATCATGAATGAATGATCATTATGTACTATTAAGTTCCTTTCATATTTAACATTTTCCATGAATGATGACAACCATTCTAAAGAATGACCACTAAAATTACCTAGAATTTGCATCTTCTATTGTCATTAATAACATACCTTAATGTAGTAAAACTTCGCAGAAATTGACAAATGCTAATAATAAAAAAATGGTGTGTTTCATTAAAATCGCAATAAACAAAAAAAAAAACAATTAATTCATTATATTAACGTCAACAATATAAAGAAAAAAATTACACCATGATTCCACAAGTTAATTTTTGTTAAGTCTAACAACAAATTTCATCAAAATATTCAAAATACTAGCAATTAGCTTTCCGATTTAAGACTAATTTGGTTAAGGGGGAATTCATATACAAAAAGATTCTTCAATTTTGAGCAACTGCATCCCATTAGCTTTATTAAAATGTTGTGCTCAGCCTGCTGACTATGTTAACCTCATTATAAAATGTGCAGGTCTATGTGTTTGTTGTTGAAAAAAAGCCTTTTGACGATGCTATCTCTCCCATCTCCAAAACACATTGCAACCAATCGTTTCTTAGACTCCATTTAATTGCCAACACTTTGATCTAATATTGCATTGTTTTTATAGACAATCGACGAGTTCAAACATATGAATTGCACTACATTAAGGTATTACATACCTTATAAACTATGCCAAAAATAAATATACCATTCAATGAATCTTTGAGGAAGCTAGTTATTTCAATTTTTTTTGTCTATTTTTCTCCTTCCTCGCCTAAAATATTTGCAGATTCAAGCCCCTTTCTTTTTGTCGAATTGAGGAGAAGCTGTGGAGAATTTCAGTTCTCCATTGATGAAACTTCGAGAAGAGAGATGAAGGAAAAGAAGGGCAGAGCCCTAAGATAGATCAGGAGTAATTGGGGCAAATGAAAATTGTATTATCTCAACTGCAACCTTACAATTTATACAAGTGTGTTATTCTCTAATCACAAGTAATTGTTGTAAAGTAAAGCTAACTAATCACAACAAAAATAACTAACTTCTAACTAATCTGCCAGCTAAGCCGACTTACTCATTAACTTAGAAGTTAAATGATCTGTATCTCAACACACATACCTCTCCTCAAGTTGGAGGTGAGTAGCTCACAACTAACTTGTGCAGCATAATGGAATGTTTGGAGCTTGGCAGAGGTTTGGTCAAAACATCAGCCAATTGCTCATCAATTGGGATATGATGGAGCACAATAAGGCCTTCATGTAACTTTTCTCTAACGAAGTGTCAATCCACCTCTATGTGTTTCGTCCTTTCATGAAACACAAGATTCTTTGCAATGTGGACAACCGCTTGACTTTCACAGAACACAAAAACAAGTAAGTTACATGGTGAATGCAACTCAGTTAGTAATCTTTCCAGCCAGACCAATTCTCCCACCACTTTTCTAACAGCTATGTACTCTGCTTCTACCAAGGACACGGAGATGGTTGTTTGTTTCTTGGATTCCCAACAAATGGGACTGTCCCCCATCAGTACAATATAACCACTCACTGATCTTCTAGAATCAAGGCATGCAGCCCAATCTGAGTCACAATAGGCAGTGATAGTGCAGTCATTGCTATTAGATAAAAAAATCCCATAACAAGGGTCATTCCTGAGGTACCTCAGGACATGGTAGGCAGCTTTAAGATGTGGTTCCCTAGGAGATTGAAGGAACTGACTGAGGTGTTAGACACTGAAAGTTATGTCCAATCTAGTATTTGTCAAGAAGTTTAACTTTCCTACCAATTTTCTGTAAAATGTAGGATCTTTTAGTAGAGCTCCTTCATTTGCTTTGAGCTTAACTGTGGATTCAAGAGGTGACATGGCTGGTTTGCATGATGTGCAGTCAAATTCTTTCAACAAGTCTGTAGTGAACTTTCTCTGTGAAATCAGGACCCAGTGTCCTTGTAAAGTATCTCTAATCCTAGAAAATAATGAAGTTTTCCCAAGTCCTTTATTTTGAATTGATCATGAAGGAAACTCTTCAAAGAGCTGATTTCATCAACATTAGTTCTTGTCAATATTATGTCATCAACATAGACAACAACAAACACTAGAGAAGCACCAGCCTTTCTATAAAACAAAGAATAATCGTTGTCGATCTGAGTGGGAATAGCCTCTTGAGAAGAGCATTTGAGCTAACTTGCCATACCATTGTCTACTTGCATGTTTAAGTCCATACATGGATTTTTTAAGTTTACAACACAAACCTGTGTCTTCCCCCAAAAGCCCTTGAGGTATATCCATGTAAACTTCTTCACATAAGTCTCTATGGAGGAAAGTATTGTTAACATCCAATTGGTACATGTCCCAGTTTTTTCTCACAACTATACTAATCAGTGCCTTGACAATAGTCATCTTTACTACTGGAGAAAAGGTTTCATTGTAGTCAATCCCAGCATGTTGAGTATATTGTTGGGTTCGAAAGGATGATTAGGGCGTCATGCGGAAGCTTGCAATTTGCAAATCATATGGTTGATAAATCAGATAACAAAAACTTATACTAAAAATCAAAAGATTATTATATCAAAACTAATATAAAGAAAAACATTAAAACATCAGAGAGAATAAATCTCCCCATAAACAAGAATCTTAAACGACTACATTGTAGATGTTATTGTTGTTTTTGTTAGAAGAAACAAACCTATATTTATAAAGTCCTAAAACCTTTTCTTAGTAGAAAAAGAGTCATAAAAGGAGAGAATAAACCAAATATGAAAGAATATTATATTTTCCTTTCAAGAAAAGTAAAAACATTTATGGTAATGTTTTATTTTTTTCTTTAAGGAAAAATAAATCTTAAATTATGGTAAGAAAATCAGGGCAAAACCCTAACATGTATCCCTTCACAACAAGTCTGGCCCTGTATCTCTCTACTGTGCCATCAACTTTGTGTTTGATCTTGTACACCCACTTACAACCTATTATTTTCATCCATGCATGCGACTTAACAAGCTCCCAAGTATTGTTAGAATATAATGCTTCAAACTCAGATATCATTGCTACTTGCCAAGCAGGATCTATCACTGCCTCCTTATATGAACATGGTTCAATGTCATGTGAAATACTCTTAACAAGTTGTTGGCTATCCTGGTTAAAACTAGTAAGGACATGTGATTGTTATTGCATGCATAATGAGAAGAAGGGCTTGAGTTTTGGGACTGTAATGAGGGTAAAGAGTACTTATATTCCTTTAGATAGGTTGGAATGGTATGTGACCTCTTGGACCTCCTAAGGTTTTGATGTTGGTGTTGGTGAGTAGTTGTTTTGGTGGGGACTGATTCATTATATATGGTTCATTTGACGATGGTAGGTTATTATTTTGTGGTGTTGAGGGCACATGTGTGGGACTGGGAGGCTGATCAGCATTAGTGACAGTAACAGTGTGTCATCATCCATCATGTAAACTTTGTTAGGAGTACTCTTAGTAGAGTGCAATATATTCTGATTTATAGTCAACTTTTTTAGTATTGTAGAAAAACTAGAATCATCTTCAGAAAGAGTAAAAGGAAAAGTATTTTCATAAAATGACACATCTCTGAAAACATGTACTTTCTTTGTGCTCAAGTCTAAAACCTTGTATCCCTTTGTGTTGAAAGGATATCCTACAAAGATGTGAGGTGTGATTCTTGGTTCAAACTTGTCTTTGTGACTGTTGAGAGTAGGGAAACAAAGGCACTCAAAAGCCTTAAGGTGAGAGTGTAACGACCCTAAAAATGAACTAGTGAAACTAGAGCCTCACATGTGAGTTTGGAGTTGAGAACTTGATGAAATGATGAGAAATGACCGTGACGTCCGAAAACTAGTCATTTGAACTAGTGAGCTGTAAGGATCAACTTTAAATGGTCATATCTTTCAGCTCAAAATGAATTAGGTGGACCTTTACCTATCAAATTAAAGGTCTTTGAGTCCTCTTTCCAACGCCACCGAGTTTGCCCAATTCCGACCTTGGAGTAAAAAGTTATGCCCGAAATATCGAAGCACTGTCAGGCTGAAAAAAAAAGGGCGAACTAAGACGGGAAGGGGTAGAATTTTTAAGTTAAGATTTTATGGGTCCTTAGTCCTTTTCCAAAATTGACCCTATGCTATTTTATTCTTTTCCTAGCAACTATAAGACCTTTTTATGACTTAATTCCTTTCATTTAAGTCACTCCTCTTAGAATTAAAAAGAAACCCATCTCCTTTCATATATTTCTCTCTAACTCAAGGAAGAAGAGGAGTTGGAGCTAGGATTGAAGATTTCGAGTGCTT